>NC_135233.1:965610305-965807805 GCF_051348905.1 Ranitomeya variabilis
TGTCACAGGGGCCATAATCAGTAGATGATGAGATTCTCCAGTAGTGGAGGACAGATTCGTTTCTATATTGGACCTTCTGTTCAGGATAATTTGAAGCTTGTGACCAATACAACCCAACCAAAGCCCAGCTCCAGCCATAAAGTTTGTGCTATAATACAGCTATGGAATGTATTCACATTTCCCACTATCTGGTTCTCCTACATTTCATCCCAAGATGCCAGATGTTAGGAAGCATAAAATACCACCCTCCCAAGAAATGATAAATGGAAAGCACCAGCTCATTGCCAGGAGGCACATTTACCAATTCATAATCCTTTATTTCTTGCCTGATGTATGACCTTTACTCTGAAATCTGAGCAGCTCCTATTTGTAGGTGTAATGGTTCCTCTGGTTGCTGCACTGAACCTTGCTGCATTAGGAGTGATTGATCTCCCCCACAACTCGTCCCAAAGTGCTATTTTCCAGGGGAGAACTGGCTGTTGGAGATGAACTGGGGAGGGTGATCCGTATTAATGAAGCTTGGAGATATAGGGACGTCTTGGTAATGTAGTTATTTGTGTCTATGGCTCGTGCAGTCATTTTCTCTTAGACCCCCGTGGATGTTTTACATTGAATTAAAAAGTGTCTTTTTAGCATCATTTTTTTTCAAAAGCGAATTAACTGCATTGTAATGCCAAAAACAAATGTTGACTTGTGTCTTGGAGGAAGCAAAGTGCTGGCCATACATCAAAGTGAGGATGGGCTGCAGGGCTGTGTGGTGGTGCTGCAGGGCTGTGTGGTGGTGCTGCAGGGCTGTGTGGTGGTGCTGCACAGATATGGACAACAGGGGACGAACAGCACAGGGGCAGGAGCAAGGAATCCACTCCACTTACCTCTGAGACGTAGATATAGCAATGAAGCATATGCATATATATATATATATATATATATATATATATATATATATATATATATTATATAGTGAATGTTCTAGCTCCTAAGTTGATTAAATCAATAGTTTTTTGTTCTTAATTAGTTCTTAACTTTAGTTAAAATAAATCTGTATCTATTTTTCTGTGGAGGATGCGAGAAAATTCGAAAATTCTTTAAACATTGTTTTAATTATACAATGGCAATTATATAGAAGACAATTTTAGTTACCTTACACTTTTATGTGTTCAGTTTGCCCATCTATCTATTATCTATCTATCTATCTATCTATCTATCTATCTATCTATCTATCTATCTATCTATTATCTATATATTATCAATCAATTTATCTATCTATCTATCTATCTATCTATCTATCTATCTATTATCTATCTATTATCTATTAATCTATCTATTATCTATCTTTATCTATCAATCTATCTATTATCTATCTTTTTCTATCAATTATCTATCTATCTATCTATCTATCTATCTATCTATCTATCTATCTCTCTATCAATCTATCTATTTATTATATATATATATATTATCTCTATCTATCTATCTATCTATCTATCTATCTATCTATCTATCTATCTATCTATCTATCTCTATCAATCTATCTATTTATTATATATATATATATATATATATATATATATATATATATATATATTATCTATCTCTATCTATCTATCTATTTGTCTGTCTATCTATCTATTATCTATCTTTCTCTATCTATGATCTATCCATCCATTTATATTTACACATTGCTAAGTAGTGTGTAGGAGTAGTGGGGGGGAGTGCTGGGTGTACTGGTGCAGGGCACTCCTCTGGGCAGTAGGTGACTGGGTGAGTTTATAGAGCTGGCTCATTGACAGCTAAATGAAGACAAAACCTTTGTTGGTGATTTCCAGATTTGTGATTTGGGGAAATGAAGAGAAATAAAGAAGAGACAAGAAAATGCTGTTACAATGAAAAAGAACAAATTAGAAGACATTCTGTGTGATCAAAGCTGGCAGAGAAAGGAGTATGTGCATTGGGGGCTCCTCATTGAGAGCGCTGAAAGCAGCGTGTCCTGTGCCGGGAATGTGCTCTATTCACAGTGCAGGTGCGGCCGCGGCCCCGCATTCTGCGGCATTAGGGGATTAGTGTTCACTCTGCAGAATAGCCGGCAGCCCCTCATCCGTGAAGTCACTGCCCCCAATAGTTCTCCGGAACTTGGATTGTCCCCTGTGAAGTTTAGCCGGGGCAGAGCTGCCCACCCTGCAGACCGCGGAGAGATCACGCAAGACAGATCCACGACACTCCAGCTCCGGGGGCTCATATATCACATATCAACAGACTGGACTGATCTGGGACACATAGGTGCAGGTCCTAAGCCAGAACCATAGAGAAAAAAGGAAAGGAAAGGAAAAATGGCATGGAGAAGGGAGTGCTAATAATCTATTATGTGTATATATATATATAATGTATAGACAGACATGCCTAATTTCCACATACACAGACAGCATCAGATGTAAAGTATAGTATAACTACATGCTTTCTAAAATATGCACATGCACACATGAATACAAGCAGATAGATCTTATATATATATATATATATATATAACAACATGCATCACTATATACATACTTGATATATACATATTATTACATAGACGTACAGACACGATATATATATATATATATATATATATATATATATATATATATATATATATATATATAGTGCCTGTACTTGTATGTGTAAGCATGTATGTAATATTATTATCTACTCTTAGCTTTCACATTAACCCATTGGCACAAGAGCTAGGCTTTGTCTTTCTCCTGCACAGGTGCCAGCATGAGGTTGGAGGAGGTGGATGTATTGTCAGCATATATAAGTTGTGTTGCATTGTGTCTATATATACACAGGAGGAGGTGGATGTATTGTCTGCATATATAAGTTGTGTTGCATTGTGTCTGTATATACACAGGAGGTGGATGTATTGTCAGCATATATACGTTGTGTTGCATTGTGTCTGTATATACACAGGAGGAGGTGGATGCATTGTCAGTATATATATATATATATATATATATATATATATATATAAGTTGTGTTGCATTGTGTCTGTATATACACAGGAGGAGGTGGATGTATTGTCAGCATATATATAAGTTGTGTTGCATTGTGTCTGTATATACACAGGAGGTGGATGTATTGTTTCTCAGTCTAGAAGGTTATACATTTGCCTTTTAGATAAGTCATCGACCATCATACAAATCATGCGATTTATTTCAACAGGTGCCCCTACAATCTGACTATTCACACCATTACAGACAGCATACAGGATGGTCTGTGATGTGACATGACCAGTGCAATATTTCCACACACCCTATTAACTATGAAAACATGGATGGAGCCACACAAACCTACTGATCTCTCTTTAAAGGTTTCTGTGCAATTCTTCCCACAGGTTTCTGGAAAATAAACTCTAGAAATAGTTCCACTTTCCATGTCTGAGAAAGCAGCAGGAGGACTACATTCAGGAGGACTACATTCTGGAGAACAGACCTGCGCCTGCTAGCATATATAACACTGACATACATTGTATCCATGGACTGATCACAATGTTACATGCACAGGAGGAATATATTGGTAGTAAATGGCTTCTAATCCAGCTCACTGTAGCCGAGGACAAAATAAATTCGTTGAAATTCATAATGGATTCCGAGTGGTTTCATGGTAAATAAATGCATCTATTTTCCTAAATCTGACCCCTCTCTGCTTAATGCAGAATTCGTTAATGTGGTTTTAATGGCCGCAGAAGAGAACAATTGCTCTCATGCAGCAGTTTGTGGACATTAGTTGTTTTCCTGTCACCAGGCGTCTTTGGAGGGTTGTGCAGGAGATAACTGCTCCTCTCTCAGGTTCATTAGTGTGCCAGTATGGTGGGCAGGGACCTGTGCTCTGCCTGGGGGCACTATAGTGTGACTGCAACACCCCAACTAAGTCAGTGTGAATGTGACGCTGATTGATAAACTTGAATGAGGCCGTATTGATTTCTCCACCATCACAGTTCACTGGCACCAGAGAGCAAAGGTCAGGGCGTGATCCTATAGCTGTGATGTGACCCACAGGCTCACCCCCCTCTGCAGGAATGCACAGAGGACCAAGGCACAGCATTGCCCCAGACAGGGCAGGGGATGGGGGCTGCCAGTACTCACCCTAGTTATGGAGATAGACCCATGGATTTATAGCCAATGTGTGTTCTCCTACTCTGAGGGCACTGCAGGCTTTTCTAGATCTCTTCATGTAGGTCACAGAGATAGCAGTTGTAGAGACAATTAGTAGATTTATTCATACGGATATGAGCTAAATAGACATATAGAGAGATACATATCTAAAATACATAGAAAAGTATGTGACAGGAATAATCACTAGATAAATAAAAAGACAGAAAGAGATAGGGATAGATAGATACATGGATAGATAGTTAATAGATAGATCGATAGATAATAGATAGATAGATAGATAGATAGATAGATAGATAGATAGATAGATAGATAGATAGATAGTCAAAATGATAGAAAGGTAGGTATGGAATGGATAGATGTATATTATAAATAGGATAAATAATAGATAGATAACATTAAATAAATAATTACACTTAAATGTAAATATTGACACATAGCTAAGAGATAGATAATAGATAGATACTGTACATTGATAGATAATAGGTAAATACATGGATAGGTAATAGATTAGAAGATAGATAGTTAATAGAATGATAGATAACAGGTAGATAAATAGATAAATAAAAGGTAGCTACATGGACAGTCAATAGATAGATATGTGATAGATAAATAATATATACTTAGAAAGTTAATAGATAGTTGATACAGACAGACATAGAGAGACAGATAGAGAGACAGAGAGAGAAATAATAGGAAGATATATAGATAGGTAATAGATAGATAGATAGATAAGTAGTTGATGAATAGATAGTTGAGAAAGAAATACAAAGATTGATAGTTTACAAATAGACACTTTTCCCAGAACTATTTTCTATTTCTTATGTGGGGGACATAAAACTTTGAAGTGACCTCTGATCTCCATAATCATTTATAGCAGGGTACATTATTCTTTCAGTTCATACCCCACTGCTAAGGAATTTCCCTTTGAAAAGGAAATTAATAAAAAAAAAACATGAGATATTTATTCTTCAGAACCAATATCTGCTGCAGCAGAAGTGTATATAATCCACAGTGTCCCCCCAACTAGTAGCCATGTACCTTAGTGCTAGGCTGAATGGACACTGCCACAAGCAGACATAAACAGAGTAATGTTGTGTTAGGGTTTTTGGAACATTTACTATTTTGCTGATTTCCATTGCTCCGTTTTTACTGCATTCTGCAGATTTTTCTGCAGATTGTTTTACAAATACAATTATTAAATGAAAACTCAGTGATATACAAACAATTTACAGAAAATGTGTATGCCAGTCATCAGATTACATCAGAGGCTGTAGAGTAGGTGATGGACATGTCTGCCCCAATAATCTCTATCATATCTTACATATTCCAGAGCCTCCAGAACGATCTGCATACGTATGTCTAGATGATATTGGCTGCTCCATATAGTTCTGTAACTCAAAAAGAGAAATACAGTTAAAACCAGGAGTTTACATACACTATATAAAAAGACTCATTCTGAAGGACACCACTGAACAGAGGCCAGACAGAGTGGAGAGTAACTCTGTTGCCTCATAGTGAATGGATTCCTCGGTAATTTCATCTGAATAAGGTAATTTAAAGATTTAAATGTAAACTCTGTTGTAAATTCTTAAAGTACAGGCAGGGTATAACTGCCATGGCAGCAGAGGTTACCACCACGACTGAGCCCGGCAGGTGAGATGCCCACCGATGCCAGCAAATACTTCTCAGATGCATATTCAGAAGAAGAGCATTTTGGTGCAGAGACCTGTCGAGTCTGTGCTCAACAATACACGCTGCCGGCCAATCAGAGGCTAGGATCTGACATCAGTGGGGGGGGGGGGGCGTATGGCAGTGACGTCATGCGCTCTCATCTCTTGCACTCTGAAGTCAGCTGCCTGCTTCAGAAGAGGATGCCACGTGGCAGGGGAGCGAAGGGGAGGTGAGTATAAGGGGAAGTTCACACAGGGCATTTTTGCTGTGTTTTTTTTTTCTGCAGCAAAACCTGATCATCTTGGCCGGAAAGAAGCTGCGCCAAAAACGCAGGTTTAGGTGCATTTTTTTTCATGCGTTTTTTTCTCTTTGTGCATGCCAATAAAGTTGAGTGCACACAGAGAAAAAAACAACTTCCTTTAGATAGATAGAATGAATAGATAGAATAGATAGATTGATAGATAGAATGAATACTGTAGATAGATTGATAGAATAGATAGAATTAATAGATAGATAGAATGAATAGGTAGAATAGATCGATTGATAGAATAGATGGAATAGATATATTACCTGCGGAATCCTCTTCCCCGGCATTTTCCAACTGTCCAAAGGTTATCTCTGGTCAGGCAGTGAGGGAGCGCAGGCTCGGTGACGTCACCGCTAGTTACTGAGCCTGCGCCCGATGCGTCTCATTCCTTCCCCTTATTACCCCACCTGCCACCGCTACAGGGCAAGTGGGAAGAGCCGGGCAAAGCGCCAGAATTGGTGAATCTAATAGATTAGCTTTTCTGGGCAGCTGCAGGCTGCTGTTTTTAGGCTAGAGGGGCCTATATCAATGGCCCCTTACCAGCCTGAGAATACCAGCCCCCAGACGTGAGCTTTAGTAAGGCTGGTTGTCAAAAATGGGGGGGGACCTCACGCTGTTTTTCTAAATTATTTATTTAAATAAATAAAAAAATAAACATGATGACCCCTCTATTCTTGATAACTAGCCTTGCTGAAGTTGATGGTTGCAGCCCCCAGCTGTGAGGTTTGTCTGGCTGGTTATCAAAATTAGGGGGGAACTCACGTCTTTTTTTTTTTTTTTAATTATTTATTTATAGCGCAGGAGTGGCAGATGAAAACTCCCATCCGCCGCTCCTATTCTCACTGTAATTAGCAGCTGTAGGTGTCAGATGATGGGATCAGTAGTCCCATCAGCTGACACCAGTGATCGGAGGTGAAGTTTATACCTCCGATCACAGCTGAGCGCTCCCGCTATCTTCTGACAGCGGGGAACCGCGGCTCTCTGACTGGCAGGGAGGATTTCCCCGCTGACCAGAAGCGGTGTTTGCCGCGCTGTCATGCAAATGACAGCATGTCAAACGTTAATGTTGGACCCTCCATTCAAGTGAATGGGGATCGGGTCCGCTCTGCTGGATGACAGGCTGCATGGACGCATCGTGCAGCCTGCCATCTAGATGTAGCAGAGCCGAGTGTGAGGTCACATCCGGCTTGTCCTTGACTTTTCTGCAGCAAATATGCTGCAAGAAAAGTCAACCTTTCATATTTGCAGTGTTTTTTCACCATCTATTCAAGTCAATGGGTGGAAAACGCTGAAAAAACGCTGGAAAAACGCTGAAAGAAGTGACATGCTCTATGTCCAAAAAACCGCTGCAAATCACAAAATACTGATCACACAAAAACCCCAATGTGTGTGCATAAGATTTCTGAAATCTCATAGGCTTTGCTGGTACTGTAAAAAGCAGCTGAAAATTAGAATAAAAAAACGAAGCAAAAAAACGCCCTATATGAACTTAACCTATTGTTTTTTTTTCTTTTATACATTTTTATTTTTTATTTTTTTTCTTAATAATTTGTTATTATTGCAGCAGGACATCAAATGTGGTCATTTTCACCTGTCATTGACGTTTGAGTGGCAAGACTATCGGCATGTTGGAAAGTGTACATCGTGGGCGGAACATAATAACATCAAAACATCTCTGGAACTGAATAAGCATGCTTTTTGAACTGGACTGATATACATTGTTGTACTGACATGCTTTCAATTATATATGATGTAATTGTATCTAAATACATTTATTGTATTATCCGCCCCCGTTTATATGTTATTGGCTGGTCTATATATTTTATTCTAATTGTCACCTGTTTTATGGAAAGAAAGAGATATTTTGTTCTTGTATAAATACACTCACCGGCCACTTTATTAGGTACACCATGCTAGTAACGGGTTGGACCCCCTTTTGCCTTCAGAACTGCCGCAATTCTTCGTGGCATAGATTCAACAAGGTGCTGGAAGCATTCCTCAGAGATTTTGGTCCATATTGACATGATGGCATCACACAGTTGCCGCAGATTTGTCGGCTGCACATCCCAAAGATGCTCCATACAAGGCAGGATGGATCCATGCTTTCATGTTGTTTACGCCAAATTCTGACCCTACCATCCGAATGTCGCAGCAGAAATCGAGACTCATCAGACCAAGCAACGTTTTTCCAATCTTCTACTGTCCAATTTCGATGAGCTTGTACAAATTGTAGCCTCAGTTTCCTGTTCTTAGCTGAAAGGAGTGGTACCCGGTGTGGTCTTCTGCTGCTGTAGCCCATCTGCCTCAAAGTTCGACGCACTGTGCGTTCAGAGATGCTCTTAGGCCTACCTTGGTTGTAACGGGTGGCGATTTGAGTCACTGTTGCCTTTCTATCAGCTCGAACCAGTCTGCCCATTCTCCTCTGACCTCTGGCATCAACAAGGCATTTCCGCCCACAGAACTGCCGCTCACTGGATTTTTTTTCTTTTTCGGACCATTCTCTGTAAACCCTAGAGATGGTTGTGCGTGAAAATCCCAGTAGATCAGCAGTTTCTGAAATACTCAGACCAGCCCTTCTGGCACCAACAACCATGCCACGTTCAAAGGCACTCAAATCACCTTTCTTCCCCATACTGATGCTCGGTTTGAACTGCAGGAGATTGTCTTGACCATGTCTACATGCCTAAATGCACTGAGTTGCCGCCATGTGATTGGCTGATTAGAAATTAAGTGTTAACAAGAAGTTGGACAGGTGTACCTAATAAAGTGGCCAGTGAGTGTATATTCCATTGGTGATACAGTGGTTGTGCGCATGCGCGCCGCCGCCGCCCTGGATTCCTGGCGTGCAGCGGCGCGTCTTTCACCTTGCTCTCAAGCGCGGGGACTTCAATGTTGACCCTCCGGGGCACTTGCCGAGACCCAGGACGGACGGTGCGCATGTGCCGGCTCCTCCACTGTTATTGGCCAGCCTCGTACCACGTGCCCTGTCACAGGATCATAAAAGATCCTGGTTGTTGTATGTTGATATTCCCCTTGAGAAAGCGTATTAGACATGCGAAAGCGCGTCGGGATATTTGACTTATCCACACCCGGTTCAGGACCCTTCAATCCCTGCCTTTGTCATTTGACATTTACCTCAGGGCTAGCT
Organism: Ranitomeya variabilis; assembly: GCF_051348905.1. NCBI lineage: Eukaryota > Metazoa > Chordata > Amphibia > Anura > Dendrobatidae > Ranitomeya > Ranitomeya variabilis. The sequence continues at coordinate 965,619,586 of NC_135233.1, forward strand.
GGCTTGCCATCTGAATGTGATATATTACTGCATTGGCACTGTATATTATGTAATTATTTGCACAAATTGGGCAGGTGCAATTGCTTGGTTCCTGATTTTTGTGTCTCCTTCCTGCATACGTTTTTATTACATACTTGATGGTGTTACTTATGATGTACTTTTTGCATATTTTGAATTATCAATAAATGACTTTCTTAACTTATTATACCTGATTGCTCCTATTTCTCCTTTTTTTTTTCTTCTTGAGTGGGCGATTTTTAGCCCTATTGTGATGTTTACAACATGTCACTGAGGTTTTTGTTTCTATTAAGGAACAGAGGTAGAAATGGGGACATATACCAGGATGTGGGATACATATACCAAGATGGAACCCAGGATAAGGAACATACAGTGGGTACGGAAAGTATTCAGACTCCTTTACATTTTTCACTCTTTGTTTCATTGCAGCCATTTGGTAAATTCAAAGTTCATTTTTTTCTCATTAATGTACACTCTGCATCCCATCTTACCTGAAAAAACAGAAATGTAGAAATTTTTGCAAATTTAATAAAAAAGAAAAACTGAAATATCACATGGTCATAAATATTCAGCCCCTTTGCTCAGTATTGAGTAGAAGCACCCTTTTGAACTAGTACAGCCATGAGTCTTCTTGGGAATGCAACAAGTTTTTCACACCTGGATTTGGGATCCTCTGCCATTCTTCCTTGCAGTTCCTCTCCAGTTCCGTCAGGTTGGATAGTGAACATTGGTGGACAGCCATTTTCAGGTCTCTCCAGAGATGCTCAATTGGATTTAGGTCAGTGCTCTAGCTGGGGCAGTCAAGAATGGTCACAGAGTTGTTCTGAAGCAACTCCTTTGTTTTTTTAGCTGTGTGCTTAGGGTCATTGTCTTGTTGGAAGGTGAACCTTCAGCCAAATCTGAGGTCCAGAGCACTCTGAAAGAGATTTTCATCCAGAATATCTCTGTACTTGGCCGCATACATGTTTCCTTCAATGACAAACAGTCATCCTGTCCGTGCAGCTGAAAAACACCCCTATAGCATGATGCTGCCACCACCATGTTTCACTGTTGAAATTGTATTGGGCAGGTGATGAGCAGTGCCTGGTTTTCTCCACACATACCACTTAGAAATCTCATCAAAAAGGTCTATCTTCATCTTATCAGACCAGATAATCTTATTTCTCATAGTCTGGGAGTCCTTCATGTGTTTTCTAGCTAACTCTATGCAGGCTTTCATATGTCTTGCACTGAGGGGAGGCTTCCGTTGTGCCTCTCTACCATAAAGGCCCGGTTGGTGTAGGGCTGCAGTGATAGTTGACTTTGTGGAACTTTCTCTCATCTCCCTACTGCATCTCTCTTGATCAGCCACAGTGATCTTGGGGTTCTTCTTTACCTCTCGCCAAGGCTCTTCTCCCACGATTGCTCAGTTTGGCTGGACGGCCAGGTATAGGAAGACTTCTGGTGGTCCCAAACTTCTTCCATTTAAGGATTATGGGGGCCACTGTCCTCTTAGGAACCTTGAGTACTGCAGATATTCTGTTGTAACCTTGGCCAGATGTGTGCCTTGCCACAATTCTGTCTCTGAGCTCCTTGGCCAGTTCCTTTGACCTCATGATTCTCATTTGGTCTGACATGCACTGTGAGCTGTGAGGTCTTATATACACAGGTGTGTGCCTTTCCAAATCAAGTCCTATCAGTTTAATTAAACACAGCGGGACTCCAATAAAGGAGTAGAACCATCTCACGGAGGATCACAAGGAAATGGACAGCATGTGACTTAAATATGAGTGTGAGCAAAGGGTCTGAATCCTTATGACCATGTGATATTTCAGTTTTTTTCTTTTATTAAATTTCAAAAATTACTACATTTCTGTTTTTTTCAGTGAAGATGGGGTGCAGAGTGTACATTAATGTAAAAAAATTAACTTTTCTGAATTTACCAAATGGCTGCAATGAAACAAAGAGTGAAAAATGTAAAGTGGTATGAATACTTTCCTTACCCACTGTATACCAGGATGGGGGGATATATATGCCAGGATGGGGCCAGAAAGGGGTACATATATACTAGGAAATACATATATACAGCTCTGGCAAAAATTAAGAGACCACCACATCAAAACCCTGTCATGGGCAGCCCAATCTCCATTCCTGAACCCCATTGAAAACCTCTGGAATGTAATCAAGAGGATGATGGATAGTCACAAGGCATCAAACAAACAAGAACTGCTTACATTTTTGCGCCAGAAGCAATGTGAAAGACAGGAGGAAAGCATGCCAAGACGCATGAAAGCTATTCCACAAAATATTGATTTCTGAACTCTTCCTGAGTAAAAACATTAGTATTGTTGTTTCTAAATGAATATGAACTTGTTTTCTTTGCATTATTTGAGGTCTGAAAGCACTGTTTTTTTTAATTTTTTGACCATTTCTCTTTTTCAGAAAAAAAAAATACAAGACTTATTGCTTGGAAATTCCGAGACATGTTGTTGTTAGAAATTATAGACTAAAAGAACAATTTAGATTTTACTCAAAAATATATCTTTAAAGAGAAAAATCAGAGAAACTGAAAATTTTGCAGTGGTCTCTAAAATGTTTCCAGAGCTGTATATATAAGAATGGGGCCAGGATGAAGGACATATAGTTGAAACCAGAAGTTTACATACACTATATAAAAAGACACATATGCATGTTTTTCTCATTATCTGACATGAAATCAGAATAAACCCTTTCCATTTTGGGTCAATTAGGATTACCATAATTAGTAATATTTGCCAAATGCCAGAATAATGAGAGAGAGAGAGAGAGAGAGAGAGAGAGAGAGAGAGAGAGAGAAAGAATGCTTTATGGCATTTTTATTGCTTACTGCAAAGTCAAAAGTTTACATACACTAAGATTACTATGCCTTTAAACAATTCTGGACTGCCCTTGATGATGTCATGTGTTTGGAAGCTTCTGATAGCTTTTTGGCAACATCTGAGTTAATTAGAGACACACCTGTTGATGTACTTTAATGCACACCTGAAACACATTGCTTCTTTGTGCATCATCATGGGAAAGTCTAAAGAAGTCAGTCAAGATATCAGGAAGAGAATTGTGGACTTGAAGAAGTCTGTCTCATCTTTGTGTACAATTTCAAGATACCTGAAGGTGCCTCGTTCATCAGTACAAACAATTATACGCAAGTATAAACAAAATAGGAATGTCCAGCCATCATACCGCTCAGGAAGGAGATGAGTTTTGTGTCCCAGAGATGAACGTGTTTTGGTCCGACATGTGCATATCAACCCAAGGACAAAAGCAAAAGACCTTGTGAAGATGATGGCAGAAGCTGGTAAGATTGTGTCAATATCCACAATGAAGCAAGTACTGTATCAACATGGGCTGAAAGGCCACTCTGCCAGGAAGAATCCATTACTCCAAAAGAAACATAAAAAAGCCAGATTAATGTTTGCAAATGCACCTAGGAACAGATACCTTAATTTTTGGAGACCTGTCCTGTGGTCTGATGAAGCTAAAATTGAACTCCTGGGGCAAATTGACCATAGCTACGTTTGGAGGAAAAAGGAAGAAGCTTGTAAGCTTAAGAACACCATCCCAACTGTGAAACACAGGATTGGCAGCAGGGCCGGCGTCAGCACCCGGTGCACCCGGGCAAGTGCAGGGGCCCTGAGCAGGCAGGGGGCCCACTCGCCATTGGGGACACTGGCGTGCTATAGTGCCGGCCCCCGTGAGTGGACCCCCGCCTGCTCCAGGCCCCGGCACATACGATACTTACCTCTCCCGATTCCAGCGCTGCAGCATCTTCCATCCTCTGACTGTGATTTTCAGGTCAGAGGGCACGATGACGTCACCAGTGCACGCCCTCTGCCTGAGCATTCGCAGCACAAAGAGCAGGAAGACGCCGATGGTGAGGAGTCCAGAGCAGAGCACCGTCAAGCAACGAGGGGTGAGTAGTTCATTTTTTTAAATATTTGGAGCAATATATGGGGACCATCAGAAGGGGCCCATATATGGAGTATCTTATGGGGCTAATAATATAGGGAGCATCTTATGAAGCTAATTCTATAGGGAGCATTATATGGGGCCAATTTAATATGGAGCATCTTATGGGGCCAATTCAATATGGAGCAGTATATGGGGCCAATTACATATGGAGCAGTATATGGGGCCAATAATATATGAAGCATCTTATGGGACTAATTATATATGGAGCATTTTATATGGCCAATTATATATTGAGCATTATATGGGGCCCATTATACATGGAGCATCTTATGGGGCCAATTATTTTTGGAGCATTATATGGGACCCATTCTGAAAGGAGTATTATATGGGCTCATTCTGTATGGAGCATCATATGGGCCCATTCTGTATGGAGCAATATATGGGACTCAGTATACTGTATGGGGCCGATCATCTACTGTATGGAGCATTATATGAGGCCCATTATATATGGAGCAATAGATGTGGCCCATCATATACTGTATGGAGAATTATATGTGGCTCACTATACTGTATGGAGCATTATATGGGGTCAATTCCGTATGGAGCAATATATGCGGCTCATTCTGTGTAGAGCACTCTGTGGTGCCCATTATACTGTATGGAGCATTATATGAGGCTAATTATTCTGTTTGGAGCAATATATGGGGCTCATTATTCTGTATAGAGGACTATGTGGTGCAAATTATACTGTATGGAGCACTATATGGGGCCATTATACTGTATGGGGCAATATATTGGGCTCATTATTCTGTTTAGAGCAATATATGGGGCTCATTATTCTGTATAGAGGACTATACTGTCCGGTTTCTGAGCTAATGTAGAATGTACAATAGATATCACTCATGTAATGTAAGAAGTGAATTACATTTTTGGCGTTGTACTATATCTATATTTCTCTGCCGTATCGGTGAATTATGAATTGTGGTATGTGTTAAAGGGGCCCACTGGGACTCTTTCGCCCAGGGCCCATGAAAACCTGGAGCCAGCCCTGGTTGGCAGTATCATGTTGTGGAGTTGTTTTGCAGCAGGAGGGACTGGTGCACTTCACAAAATATATGGCATCTTGAGTAGTGTTGAGCGATACCGTCCGATACTTGAAAGTATCGGTATCGGAAAGTATCGGCCGATACCGGCAAAGTATCGGATCCAATCCGATACCGATACCCGATACCAATACAAGTCAATGGGACTCAAGTATCGGACGGTATCCCTGATGGTTCCCAGGGTCTGAAGGAGAGGAAACTCTCCTTCAGGCCCTGGGATCCATATTAATGTGTAAAAGAAAGAATTAAAATAAAAAATATTGCTATACTCACCTCTCCGACGCAGCCTGCACCTCACCGAGGGAACCGGGAGCGTTCTTTGCTTAAAATTCGCGCGTTTACTTCCTTACGTGAAGTCATGGCTTGTGATTGGTCGCGTGCCGCCCATGTGGCCGCGACGCGACCAATTACAGCAAGCCGTGACGTAATTTCAGGTCCTTCAGGATTTTAAAATTACGTTCTGGCTTGTGATTGGTCGCGTCGCGGCCACATGGGCGACGCGACCAATCACAAGCCGTGACGTCACGGGAGGCTGGACACGCGCGCATTTTAAAATGCGCGCATGTCCAGCCTCCCGTGACGTCACGGCTTGTGATTGGTCGCGTCGCCCATGTGGCCGCGACGCGACCAATCACAAGCCAGAACGTAATTTTAAAATCCTGAAGGACCTGAAATTACGTCACGGCTTGCTGTGATTGGTCGCGTTGCGGCCACATGGGCGGCACGCGACCAATCACAAGCCGGGACTTCACGTAAGGAAGTAAACGCGTGAATTTTAAGCAAAGAACGCTGCCGGTTCCCTCGGTGAGGTCCAGGCTGCGTCAGAGAGGTGAGTATAGCAATATTTTTTATTTTAATTCTCTCTTTTACACATTATATTACATTAATGTTGTTTCGATACCGATACCCGATACCACAAAAGTATCGGATCTCGGTATCGGAATTCCGATACCCGCAAGTATCGGCCGATACCCGATACTTGCGGTATCGGAATGCTCAACACTAATCATGAGAAAAGAAGATTATGTGGCAATACTGAAGCAACATCTCAAGACATCAGCCCGGAAGTTAACGCATGGGTGGAAATGGGTCTTCCAAATGGACAATGACCCAAAGCATACTGCCAAAATGGTAACAAAGTAGCTTAAGGATAGCAAAGTCAATGTTTTGGTGTGGCCATCACAAAGCCCTGATCTCAATTCAATTGAAAATTTATGGGCAAAGCTGAAAAGGCCGGTGCGAGCAAGGCGACCTACAAACCTGGATCAGTTATACCAGTTTTGTCAGGAGGAACAGGCTGAAATTCCGCCCAACTATTGTGAGAATCTTGTGGAAGGATATCCTAAACATTTGATCCAAGTCATTCAGTTTAAGGGCAATGGTACCATATACTATTGAAATGTATGTAAACTTTTGACTTTACAGTAAGTAATAAAAATGCCTTAAAACATTATCTCTCCTTATTCTGGCATTTGGCAAATGTTAATAATTATGGTAATCCTAATTAACACCAAATGGGAAAGGTTTATTCTGATTTCATGTCAGATATTGAGAAAAACATGCATGTGTGTCTTTTTATATAGTGAATGTAAACTTCCGGTTTCAACTGTATGTCCATCAAGTTTAACATATGTATAGACACTTTGTGCTTGATGTTTTTTGGCCCTTTAAACGAAAAGATGAAATATACAAGTTAATTTTACATTGCATCTCTTTATAATCAGCATTTAATTTATTCACTGTGGTAAATCATTTTATTTATCAAGTAACTTTCTTCTTGTGATGAAATAATGTGTAACCCCCACTGACACATGTTAGAAAGCAAATAATTTCTAGTTTGTGTTTTCTTTGGGTGGGAGTAATATGCAAGTGTTAAGGTACTGTCACACTCAGCAACTTTGCAAAGAGAACGACAACAATCCGTGACGTTGCAGCGTCCTGGATAGCGATCTCGTGGTGTTTGACACGCAGCAGCGATCTGGATCCCGCTGTGCCATCGCTGGTCGGAGCTAGAAGTCCAGAACTTTATTTCGCTGCCAGGTCGGCGTGTATCGTCATATTTGACATCAAAAGCAACGACGCCAGCAACGAGCATAGGGGGCGTCGCAGCGTCTCCTTCTAGCCAGTCGGTACACTCCGGCTGTTTGACATGGAGCTAACAACCTGTGAGAACGAGAAGTGAGTCGCCGTTACGTCACTGGATCGCTCCTGCATCGTTCTGGAGTTGCTGTGTTTGACGTTTCTACAGCGACCTAAACAGCGACGCTCCAGCGATCTAGTTTAGGTCGGCTCATTGTCTATATCGCCGCAGCGTCGCTGAGTGTGACAGTACATTTACTTGCTTTGGAGATAAGGAATTGTTAAGAATGCACAACAGCAGCAGCAAATCACAGCTGGTGCTTCTACTCATGCAAACACTGTGGTGACACAGGTGATGTATATTACCAGTCACACAAAACCTACGATTGCCATTTCTAAATCATCTTTGCTGCTTTCCTTTTTTCTTTACAATTGGACATCTTAGTCCATGGTATAAGTGGGCTAGACTTCTGGAGTACTGTTGGCAGAACGCAGTGGTGCCAAGTCTTGTTTACCTCTCCGCAGCCACGTGACCAATTTAATGATTTCCAGAATTTTGTAAAGCTGCTTGGACTTAAAAGACACAGACGATCTCTGAGTGATTCATATGCAAACAAATACAGGAGGATATTCTAAGAGATCAAAGTAAAGGTACCTTCACACTAAACGACTAAGCAGCGATAACGATAGCGATCCGTGACGCTGCAGCGTCCTGATAGCGATATCGTTGTGTTTGACACGCAGCAGCGATCTGGATCCTGCTGTGATATCGCTGGTCGTTGCTGAAAGTTCAGAACTTTATTTGGTCGTCAGATCGGCGTGTATCGTCGTGTTTGACAGCCAAAGCAACAATGCCAGCAATGTTTTACAGTGGTAACCAGGGTAAATATCGGGTTACTAAGCGCAGGGCCGCGCTTAGTAACCCGATGTTTACCCTGGTTACCATTGTAAATGTAAAAAAAACAAACAGTACATACTCACTTTCTGCTGTCTGTCACACGTCCCTCGCCGTCTGCTTCCCGCACTGACTGTGAGCGCCGGCCGTAAAGTGAAAGCAGAGCACAGCGGTGACGTCACCGCTGTGCCCTGCTTTCCGGCCGGCACTCACAGTCAGTGCGGGAAGCAGACGGCGAGGGACGTGTGACAGACAGCAGAAAGTGAGTATGTACTGTTTGTTTTTTTTACATTTACAATGGTAACCAGGGTAAACATCGGGTTACTAAGCGTGGCCCTGCGCTTAGTAACCCGATGTTTACCCTGGTTACCCGGGGACCAGCATCGTTGGTCGCTGGAGAGCTGTCTGTGTGACAGCTCTCCAGCGACCAAACAGCGACGCTGCAGCGATCGGCATCGTTGTCGATATCGCTGCAGCGTCGTTTAGTGTGAAGGTACCTTAACAAAAACAAGTTAATAACTTAAAGGGGTTGTCCGGTCTTAAACTAGATGTTTGCAGTCAATCTATGAGCGTGCTGTGAGAATTTTCCGGTGCCAGCTCCAGGAGCGGATGGTCGTGTGAACTCAAATCTATATGTGCTATAAAACATACAGTACATTTTATGAAATAAAATAGATTAGAATACAATTTTACTTGAGTAATAACAAAGGCTGCAATACCAAATATAGTAAGTATAGTAAACTTCCTCCTGCGGAAGTGACCACGCGAAACGTGCGTTGGGGCGGCAGGAGCACCTTTGTTATAACTGGGTTACCAGTGTAAGTTTCTACTTTTACTCTTCTTTACTTACGTTATATGCATGCCTGTTAGCAGCACCTTATATCTGATGCACTTTAGCTGTTAGTGGTTCAGATCCACTATATCTACTTTGCACACAAGACTTGCATTAGGTAACACCAAGATATATAATATGTAGTATCTCCCATTTACTATATTTGGTATTACAGCCTTTATTATTACTCAAATAAAATTGTATTTTAATCTATTATATTTAATAAAATCTATGTTTTATAGCACATATATTCCATTTTCTCTTTGTTATTATTCAGTTCAGTGTTTTGAGTTGTGCACATTTGCTCTTCCATATACTCTTGGGTGTTTCTTTGTTACCTACAAAAAGCAGTTCTTCCTAATTCTCCAATACAGCTCAGTTGAACTTTTGATGTTGGAGTGGAGAATAGATCACTGCTAGGTCCCTCTGCCAGGGGAATATCTCCTGTTGGGACAAAGGATCAAGCATGTTGAAATCAAACATGCCAAAGCCTACTTTCCCCATTATCTGCCGTCGGGGGAACTCCAGACACACCTGCACATACGAAACAATTTTAGCTGATCTTTATATTTTTAAAGGTGAAGAACAGGTAGCAATGGTTAGGGTTAATTTAAGGTCCTTTAGAGTCACCTTTGTGTGTCTGCACTTATTAAGGTAGAGGCATTTCCTGAGGCATATCGTGAACAGCCCCTCCACTTAAATGTATTGGAGTTATGAAAAGAGACAAGATGATTAATTTATACTTTTTGTTGCTTAACCCCTTTCTGACATTGGACGTACTATCCCGTTGAGGTGGGCCCGTATGACCACCGACGGGATAGTACGTCCAGCGCAATCGGTCGCGCTCACGGGGGGAGCGCGGCCAATCGCGGCCGGGTGTCAGCTGACTGGTTTTTTGTCATTCTGTCTCACAAAAATCAGAATAAAAGGCAATCAAAAACTGTCACATGTCCGAAAATGTTACCAATAAAAACGTCAACTCGTCCCGCAAAAAACAAGACCTCACATGACTCTGTGGACCAAAATATGGAAAAATTATAGGTCTCAAAATGTGGAGACGCAAAAACTTTTTTGCTATAAAATGCGTCTTTTAGTGTGTGACAGCTGCCAATCAGAAAAATCCGCTATAAAAAATGCTATAAAAGTAAATCAAACCCCCCTTCATCACCCCATTAGTCAGGGAAAAATAATAAAATTAAAAATATATATTTATTTCCATCTTCCCATTAGGGTTAGGGCTAGGGTTAGGGCTAGGGTTAGGGCTAGGGTTAGGGTTAGGGCTAGAATTAGGGCTAGGGTTAGAATTAGGGTTAGGGTTAGGGCTAGGGTTAGGGCTAGGGTTAGGGTTAGGGCTAGGGTTAGGGCTAGGGTTAGGGTTAGGGTTGGGGCTAGGGTTGGAGCTAAAGTTAGGGTTAGGGTTGGGGCTAAAGTTAGGGTTAGGGTTGGGGCTAAAGTTAGGGTTAGGGTTTGGATTACATTTACGGTTGGGATTAGGGTTGGGATTAGAGTTAGGAGTGTGTCAGGGTAAGGGGTGTGGTTAGGGTTACCGTTGGGATTAGGGTTAGGGGTGTGTTTGGATTAGGGTTTCAGTTAGAATTAGGGAGTTTCCACTGTTTAGGCACATCAGGGGCTCTCCAAACGTGACATGGTGTCCGATCTCAATTCCAGCCAATTCTGCATTGAAAAAGTAAAACAGTGCTCCTTACCTTCCGAACTTTCCAGTGCGCCCAAACAGGGGTTTACCCCAACATATGGGGCATCAGCGTACTCGGGACAAATTGGACAACAACTTTTGGGGTCCAAGTTCTCTTGTTACCCTTGGGAAAATATAAATTTGGGGGGCTAAATATCATTTTTTGTGGGAAAAAAAGGATTTTTTATTTTCACGGCTCTGCATTGTAAACTGTAGTGAAACACTTGGGGGTTCAAAGTTCTCACAACACATCTAGATAAGTTCCTTGGGAGGTCTAGTTTCCAATATGGGGTCACTTTTGGGGGTTTCTACTGTTTGGGTACATCAGGGGCTCTGCAAATGCAACGTGACACCTGCAGACCAATCCATCTAAGTCTGCATTGCAAATGGCGCTCCTTCCCTTCCGAGCTCTGCCATGTGCCCAAACAGTGGTTCCCCCCACATATGGGGTATCAGCATACTCAGGACAAATTGGACAACAACTTTTGGGGTCCAATTTCTCCTGTTACCCTTAGGAAAAAACAAAACTGGGGGGCTAAAAAATAATTTTTGTGGAAAAAAAAAATTATTTTCACTGCTCTGCGTTATAAACTGTAGTGAAACACTTGGGTGTTCAAAGTTCTCACAACACATCTAGATAAGTTCCTTGGGAGGTCTAGTTTCCAATATGTGGTCACTTGTGGGGGGTTTCTACTGTTTGGGTGCATCAGGGGCTCTGCAAATGCAACGTGATGCCTGCAGACCAATCCATCTAAGTCTGCATTCCAAATGGCGCTCCTTCCCTTCCGAGCTCTGCCATGCGCCCAAACAGTGGTTCCCTCCCACATATGAGGTATCAGCATACTCAGAGTAAATTGGACAACAAGTTTTGCAGTCAAATTTCTCCTGTTACCCTTAGGAAAATACAAAACTGGGGCTAAAAAATCATTTTTGTGGAAAAAAAAAAGTATTTTTATTTTCACAGCTCTGCGTTATAAACTGTAGTGAAACACTTGGGAGATCAAAGCTCTCAAAACACAGCTAGATAAGTTCCTTAGGGGGTCTACTTTGCAAAATGGTGTCACTTGTGGGGAGGTTTAATGTTTAGGCACATCAGGGGCTCTCCAAACGCGACATGGTGTCCCATCTAAATTCCAGTCAATTTTGCATTGAAAAGTCAAACAGCGCTCCTTCCCTTCCGAGCTCTGTCATGCACCCAAACAGTCTTTTACCCCCACATATCGGGTATCAGCGTACTCAGGACAAATTGCACAACAACTTTTGTGGTCCAATTTCTTCTCTTACCCTTGGGAAAATAAAAAATTGGGGGCGAAAAAATCATTTTTGTGAAAAAATATGATTTTTTATTTTTACGGCTCTGCATTATAAACTTCTGTGAAGCACTTGTTGTGTCAAAGTGCTCACCACACATCTAGATAAGTTCCTTAAAGGGTCTACTTTCCAAAATGGTGTCACTTGTGGGGGGTTTCAATGTTTAGGCACATCAGGGGCTCTCCAAACGCAACATGGCGTCCCATCTTAATTCCAGTCAATTTTGCATTGAAAAGTCAAATGGCGCTCCTTCCCTTCCAAGCTCTGCTATGCGCCCAAACAGTGCTTTACCCTCACATATTGGGTATCGGCGTACTCAGGACAAATTGCTCAATAACTTTTGGGGTCCAATTTCTTCTCTTACCTGTGGGAAAATAAAAAATTGGGGGCGAAAAATCATTTTTGTGGATAAATATGATTTTTTATTTTTACGGCTCTGCATTATAAACTTCTGTGAAGCACTTGGTGGGTCAAAGTGCTCACCACACATCTAGATAAGTTCCTTAGGGGGTCTACTATCCAAAGTGGTGTCACTTGTGGGGGGTTTCAATGTTTAGGCACATCAGGGGCTCTCCAAACGCAACATGGCGTCCCATCTCAATTCCAGTCAATTTTGCATTGAAAAGTCAAATGGCGATCCTTCCCTTCTGAGCTCTGCCATGCGCCCAAACAGTGATTTATCCCCACATATGGGGTTTCAGCGTACTCAGCACAAATGGTACAACAACTTTTGGGGTCCATTTTCTCCTGTTACCCTTGGTAAAATAAAACAAATTGGAGCTGAAATAAATTTTGTGTAAAAAAAAGTTAAATGTTCATTTTTATTTAAACATTCCAAAAATTCCTGTGAAACACCTGAAGGGTTAATAAACTTCTTGAATGTGGTTTTGAGCACCTTGAGGGGTGCAGTTTTTAGAATGGTGTCACACTTGGGTTTTTTTCTATCATACAGACCCCTCAAAATGACTTCAAATGAGATGTGGTCCCTAAAAACAAATGGTGTTGTAAAAATGAGAAATTGCTGGTCAACTTTTAACCCTTATAACTCCCTATCAAAAATACATTTTGGTTCCTAAATTGTGCTGACGTAAAGTAGACATGTGGGAAATGTTACCTGTTTAGTATTTTGTGTGACATATCTCTGTGATTTAAGGGCATAAAAATTCAAAGTTGGAAAATTGCAAAATTTTCAAAATTTTCACCAAATTTTCATTTTTTTCACAATTAAACGCAAGTTATATCAAAGAAATTTTACCACTATCATGAAGTACCATATGTCACGAGAAAACAATGTCAGAATCTCCAAGATCCATTGAAGCATTCCAGAGTTATAACCTCATAAAGGGACAGTGGTCAGAATTGTAAAAATTGGCCCGGTCATTAACGTGCTAACCACCCTTGGGGGTAAAGGGGTTAATAGTTAGTAGATTAGGCAAACATCCCCAAAAGCGATGCTACTAGATAGTTACTAATGATGTCCCACATACAGCCCAGGGTAAGAGATGGCACAAGAAGTAGTTCTGCCATGATGGACTACAATGAGGCTTCCATTTTATTAATATCAATACAAAAGATATCTAAAAAATGAACCAATAGCATGAGGGAATGGTCATGTGCCTGATTTTGGTCTCTTACTCTTAGTCATCTTTTTGCATAAAACAACTGTCACGGAGTTACTATGACAGTGTGGAGCCAGAAGACCGCAGTGTCTGATTGCTCCTATTCTGGTGCTGAGCAGAAGCACTTTGCCTTCATTTTAATGGTGTTTATTCCTTCTGGCAGAACAGGGGTTAATCGGCCATGCTGGAAATTTCTGAGTTCGCAGCTGAGCTCAGATAGCCACTCCTTTCCCCTTTATAATCTTGGCTCTGATGAAAATCCTTGTCAGAGCTAGCATTCGCTGTGTGGCTTCAGGAGGAGAGGTGTTCATATGAAAAGGCGAGTTGGATGAGTTATCTGTGACTGTTACTTGGTTTCTATGCGTGGTAATTCCTTATCCTTCTCTATTTTAGTTTATTCCCCTACCTCCACTCCTTGGTGCATTCCTCTGTTATATGTGAGTGAATATTTTGTATGCCTGGAGTTTTCTGTTAACCCTTGTTTGTGTTACCTTGTTTATCGGGTTGGTGTACTATTTATTATATATTTATTATGCATTGCTTATATAGCGCTATCTTATTCCACAGCGCTTTTCATACATTATCTTCAATGTCTCTGATGGGGCTCACAATCTTGATTCCTAATCAGTATGTCTTTTGGAGTGTGGGAGAAAACCAGAGAACTCGGAGGAAACCCACGCAAACAGATGTTGTCCTTTGGGGGATTTGAACCCAGGACCCTAGCACTGCAAGGCTGTGCATCGTATTCACGATGAACAGTAGCGTCCCTCTTCTCTGGGAAGTGATCGCGCCATCTTGTCCGCTTCATATCTGGTTGTAACCGGATGTGTCTAATCAGTTTATGTGGTTACTTCTGCTCATCCCTATCCCACTACTGTGACGCATCCTCAGCTCTGCAGAAGATTGCCACTAACCGGCAGTGCCATCCTAAAGCAGGAGAATTTTTTAATCGCATATCCCCAGGTTGATAGACTATTCATATACCATCTTTGTCATAAGATGGCCGGTTACATATAATCATATTCTGGCTTCCTCCTATAGCCCCCAACATCTATTTCTTTTCAGTCTTATATGGGGATATTAATGAGTGGAGAATTTGTGCGCCCATCCATTCACACCTAGTCCTATTATAGGGGATACCACATAAAAATCCATGGTTAAGTAAAAAATCTCTGCATATTCTCAGCAGTCATTACCCCCATAACAGGATACTGTAGTATCTTGCTTGCAGAAAATGTATTATTGGAGAGTGGCTGGTGACCCCATTCCCAATGGTGTACATTACTGTCATAATAGACAATGTTGATAATCTGTTTTTATAGGAGGCCATCTGAGGCGAATGCCACACACAGAAGCACAATAGAGTCAGTCATGACATATCTCCTATGGCACAATCATCACCCGTGTTATCATTATAGAATTCTTTTCCCACCTGGATGAACTCACATGCCACATAAGCACCACATTTATAACACCCCACAGGTCTTTTTGGTAGCTAGGATTAATTCTGGGGGGAACTATAATGACTATGCACCAATCGATCCCCCACTGTCCTACATCTCCTGTATGTGATTTGTGGTTTATCACCTACAAGTTCTCTGATGTCACAGCACGATCACCTCCGGCTTGTATGCATTCTACACTGTGAACCGCAAGAGAACATGCTATAATATTATCATATTAGGGTGTGTTCTCTTGCAGTCCACAGTGTGGATATGACACGGGTAAGATGGCGTGGTTGTTTCCGGTTGGTGTGCGATCCAGGTGATGGACTGTGGATAACACGCCCCAGGTTTGAAAGACATGGTGCTGCTGTGACGCCGCTCACGGAAGTCCGGACAACTCCCTGCACTTGTAATATAGGGCAGGATATGGGGGGAAGTGATGTCACACGCCGAAAGCATGTGAGGCATGGCGCGCCTCTAATTAAACAAACCCTGACTGCGGGGCCAGATCACACCATCCATATACATGGGGGCAGTGACACCATTGGTCACACCTTAGAAAAGGGATTTCTGCCACTGCAGGGCCCTGTGATTTATTCTCTTTGTCCCACTTATTCCATTTGCAACTCCCCTGATGAATCCCCTCCATTGGGGAGGAAACGCGTGGGGAGATCTAATTTATACATCAGTGGTGGGTGACCCATAGCAGTATACACTTGGGAACTGTCCTTGTGAGGGGCACGACAGGGAATGAAAGGAAACCCTTCCCCCCCACATCTGGACTTTGTCTTTCCTGTTCCTGTCCGATGCAAAGCTGCTATAGTGAACTTCCAATACAGTGGTAAGACCAAGCACTGGTATGCACGAGCACTTTATATATGTGGTATCATAGTTTTGTGTCACTTTTTTGTCTTGAGTGGTTATTTTAAGACTATATAATAAAGGTTAGATTTTATTTATTATAGGGAAGCAGCCTCTGTTCCCTGTGTAACAGGCCAGATTAATGCCTCCACCCAGAATATACCCGGGGTTAAAGTGGCCTAGGCCAGATTATACCCCGGGTATATTCTGGTCTAGCCCAAACTATACCCCGGGGTACAAATTGGACTAGTCCAGATTATACCCCTCCAGGTCAGAATATACCCCAGCTGCTGTAGATCAGATTTTTCAGCCTTTTGAGAACCATTGAGTGATATAATCAATAACAGAGCCACAGGCAGCAAATGGGGCCCCAAGCAGCGCACAGGGCCCAAGGCAGCGCACAGGGCCCCAAGCAGCACGCAGGCGCCCCAGGCAGCACACAGGGGCCCCAGGGAGCGCATAGGGCCCCAGGCAGTGCACGGGCCCCCAGCAGCGCACAGGGCCCCAGACAGCCCACAGGGGCCCCAGGCAGCTCACAGGGCCCCAGGCAGCCCATAGGGGCCCTAGGCAGCTCACAGGGCCCCAGGCAGCCCACAGGGCCCCAGGCAGCGCACAGGGCCCCAGGCAGCACACAGGGGCCCCAGGCAGCACACAGGGGCCCCAGGCAGCACACGGAGCCCCAAACAGCGCACAGTGCCCCAGGCAGTGCACAGGACCCCAGGCAGCTCACAGGGGCCCCAGGCAGCGCACAGGGCAACAGGCAGCACAGAGGGGCCCCAGGCAGCACAGAGGGGCCCCAGGAAGAGCACAGGGGCCACAGGAAGTGCTCGGGGCCCCAAACAGCGTACGGGGCCCCAGGCAGCGCACAGGACCCCAGGCAGCCCACAGGGGCCCCAGGCAGTGCACAGGGCAACAGGCAGCACATAGGAGCCCCAGGCAGCACAGAGGGGCCCGAGGAAGAGCACAGGGGCCACAGGAAGTGCACATGGACCAAAACAGCATACGGGGCCCCAGGCAGCCCACAGGGGCCCCAGGCAGCGCACAGGGCAACAGGCAGCACAGAGGGGCCCCAGGCAGCACAGAGGGGACCCAAGAAGAGCACAGGGGCCACAGGAAGTGCACGGGGCCCCAAACAGCATACGGGGCCCCAGGCAGCGCACAGGACCCCAGGCAGCCCACAGGGGCCCCAGGCAGTGCACAGGGCCTCAGGCAGCACACAGAGCTCCAGGCAGCACATGGGGCCCCAGGCAGCACAGAGGGGCCCCAGGAACAGCACAGGGGCCCCAGGCAGCGCACAGGGCAACAGGCAGCACAGAGGGGCCCCAGGCAGCGCACAGGGGCCCCAGGCAGCACACGGGGTCCCTGGCAGAACACAGGGCCCTAGGCAGCCCACAGGAGCCCCAGGCAGCCCACAGGGGGTCCCAGATAGCACACAGGGGAGCAGAGACAGTGAGCAAGGGGGTAAGAGATAGCGCGCAAGGGGGGGAAATAGACAGAGCGCATGTCCCCTGTGCGCTGTCTGGGACCCCCTGTGCGCTATCTGGGATCCACTGTATGCTATCAGGGACCCCCTTTGTGATGTCTGGGGCCCTGCTCTTGAGTATATCACTCAATCCTGTAAGGCTAGTTTCACATTTGCATACAGCCATGCGCATTCATACGCTCTCAGTGAAGCCTTGACCACTGCTGCACCCCGCCGGTTAAGCTCCGCCCATGTTCTCTTGACGGTGCTGCAACCCGCGGCGAAGGCAACAAGTTGGATTTTCTTGCGTTCACCGAATCCTCTAAACAACGCATGAGGACGCAAACGCAGACATCCGCAGGGCCTGCGTACCCAATGATAAAGATAGGGTACGCAGGCCGCATGTGTACCTGGGTGGAGCTTAACTGGTGGGCACAGCAGTGGGCGGGGCTTCACTAAGAGCGTACACAGCCCTGCGCAAATGTGAAACTAGCCTAAGATGTCTAGGGCCCCTGTGCGATGTGCGATGTCTGGGGCCCCTGTGCGATGTCTGGGGCCTCGTTCTTGAGTACATCACTCAATGGTTATCATAAACGTGAAATATCTGATCTTTAATATGCTTTAATCTTTAATATACTCAAGAACGGGGCCACAGACATCACACAGGGGATCCCAAACAGCGCACATGGGATCCCAGACAGCGCACAGGGGGCAGAGACAGCACACAGGGACCCTGTGCGCTATCTCTTCCCCCCTTTCACACTGTCACTTCCCCCTCCCTTGTGCACTGTCTCTGCCCCCCTGTGCACTGCCTGGGGCCCTGTGTGCTGCCTGGGTCCCCGTTCACTGTCTCTTCCCCCCTCGCATGCTGTCTCTTCCCCCTCCCTTGTGCACTGTCTCTGCCACTCCGTGTGCTGCCTGGGGTCTCGTGTACTGCCAGGGACCCCTGTGTGCTGCCTGGTGCCCTGTGTGCTGCCTGGGGACCCATTTGCTGTCTCTGCCCCGTGTGCTGCCTGGGGCCCCATGTGCTGCCTGGGGCCCTGTGCTCTGCCTGGGGCCCCGTGTGCTGCCTGGGGCCCTGTGCGCTGCCTGGGCCCATGTGTGCTGTCTGGGCCCCCATGCTCTGTCTGGCACCCCATGTGCTGCCTGGGGCTCCGTGTGTTGCCTGGGGCCCAGTGTGCTGCCTGGGGCCCTGTGCACTGCCTGGGGCCCCTGTGCGCTGTCTGGGCCCCCGTGGTCTGTCTGGGCCCCCGTGCTCTGCCTGGGGCCCCATGTGCTGCCTGGGGCCCCTGTTGTGAATTTGGTTTCTGGGCTCCCCCGGTGGTCACTGGTGGTACTGAACTTGTGTGCTTCATCTCCTCTGTTCACCTGTTTCCATCAGGATGTGGGAGTTTTCTATTTAACCTTGCTCCTCAGTCATTTCTATGCCGGCCAACAATGTTACCAGAAGCCTTTCTGTTGCATGTTCCTGCTCCTAGACTACTATCAGCTAAGTTGGACTTTTAGTCCTAAGTTTGTTTTGCATTTTTGTTCCAGTTCTCTGTGATTGAATATTTCTGAGGCTGGAAGCTCTTGTGAGCTGAAATTGCCACTCTGGTGTCATGAGTTGATATTAGAGTCTTAAAGTAATTTCAGGATGGTGTTTTGAAAGGGTTTTCAGCTGACTGTGTAGTTCCCTTTTCTGTCTTCCTACTATCTAGTAAGCGGACCTCAATTTGCTAAACCTATTTTCATACTTCGTATGTCACTTTCCTCTGAAATCACCGACAATATATGTGGGGGCTACTGTCTGCCTTTTGGGGAAAA
Source organism: Ranitomeya variabilis (assembly GCF_051348905.1). NCBI lineage: Eukaryota > Metazoa > Chordata > Amphibia > Anura > Dendrobatidae > Ranitomeya > Ranitomeya variabilis. Next base: position 965,638,637 of record NC_135233.1, read on the forward strand.
TTTCTCTAGAGGTAAGTCAGGTCTGTATTTTCCTCTGCTAGGGTCAGTCAGTCCTCCGGCTGGCGCTGGGCGTCTAGGGATAAAACGTAGGCACGCTACCCGGCCACTGTTAGTTGTGCGGTAGGTTTAGCTCACAGTCAGCTCGAGTTTCCATCTTCCAAGAGCTAGTCCTTTTGTATGCTTTACTACGTTCTCTTGCCATTGAGAACCATGACAGTTTGGCCGGCCAAGGGTTAAAATAATTTGCAGAAGAAAGGAGAGAAAAGAAGTCTGCAGAGATTTTTTTTTTTTTTTTCCTGAGTTTGCTCATTAGTTGATTCACTTGCATCTCTGCTTACTGCAGCCTTCGTCTCTCTCTCCTTCTAATCCTTGAATGGTTCTGATTTCACCTGATTAAAATGGATCAGCAGAGTTTAGCTACAGGTTTGAATAATCTCGCTATGAAGGTTCAAAGTTTACAGGATTTTGTAATTCATGCTCCTATATCTGAACCTAGAATTCCTTTACCTGAATTTTTCTCCGGGGATAGATCTCGCTTCCAGAATTTCAAACATAATTGTAAATTATTTTTGTCTCTGAGATCTCGTTCCGCTGGAGATCCTGCACAGCAAGTCAGGATTGTAATTTCCTTGCTCCGGGGCGACCCTCAGGATTGGGCATTTGCTTTGGCGCCAGGGGATCCTGCGTTGCTCAATGTGGATGCGTTTTTCCTGGCATTGGGGTTGCTTTATGAGGAACCTCATTTAGAGATTCAGGCTGAAAAAGCCTTGATGGCCCTGTCTCAGGGGCAAGATGAGGCTGAAATATACTGCCAAAAATTTCGCAAGTGGTCTGTGCTTACTCAGTGGAATGAGTGCGCCCTGGCGGCGAATTTCAGAGAGGGTCTCTCTGATGCCATTAAAGATGTTATGGTGGGGTTCCCTGTGCCTACGGGTCTGAATGAGTCCATGACAATGGCCATTCAGATTGATCGGCGTTTGCGGGAGCGCAAATCTGTGCACCATTTGGCGGTGTCTACTGAGAAGGCGCCAGAGATTATGCAATGTGATAGAATTCTGTCTAGAAGCGAACGACAGAATTTTAGGCGAAAAAATGGGTTATGCTTCTATTGTGGTGATTCAACTCATGTTATATCAGCATGCTCTAAACGTACTAAGAAGGTTGATAAGTCTGTTTCAATTGGCACTTTACAGTCTAAGTTTATTCTATCTGTGACCCTGATTTTCTCTTTATCGTCTATTACCGCGGACGCCTATGTCGACTCTGGCGCCGCTTTGAGTCTTATGGATTGGTCCTTTGCCAAACGCTGTGGGTTTAATTTAGAGCCTCTGGAAGTTCCTATACCTCTGAAGGGTATTGACTCCACGCCATTGGCTAGTAATAAACCCCAATACTGGACACAAGTAACTATGCGTATTAATCCGGATCACCAGGAGATTATTCGCTTCCTTGTGTTGTATAATCTACATGATGTGTTGGTGCTTGGATTGCCATGGCTGCAATCTCATAACCCAGTCCTCGACTGGAAAGCAATGTCTGTGTTAAGCTGGGGATGTCAGGGGACTCATGGGGACGTACCTTTGGTTTCCATTTCGTCATCTATTCCCTCTGAGATTCCGGAATTTTTATCTGATTATCGTGACGTTTTTGAGGAGCCTAAACTTGGTTCACTACCTCCGCACAGAGATTGCGATTGTACTATAGATCTGATTCCGGGTAGTAAGTTTCCAAAGGGTCGTTTATTTAATCTATCTGTGCCTGAACATGCTGCTATGCGGGAATATATTAAGGAGTCCTTGGAAAAGGGACATATTCGTCCTTCGTCATCTCCCTTAGGAGCCGGTTTTTTCTTTGTATCTAAAAAAGATGGCTCTTTGAGGCCGTGTATTGATTATCGGCTTTTGAATAAAATCACAGTTAGATATCAGTATCCTTTGCCACTGCTTACTGATTTGTTTGCTCGAATAAAGGGGGCCAAGTGGTTCTCTAAGATTGATCTTCGTGGTGCGTATAATTTAGTGCGAATTAAGCAGGGGGATGAGTGGAAAACCGCATTTAATACGCCTGAGGGCCATTTTGAGTATTTAGTAATGCCTTTTGGTCTTTCAAATGCCCCTTCAGTCTTTCAGTCTTTTATGCATGACATTTTCCGTGAATATTTGGATAAATTTATGATTGTGTATCTGGATGATATTTTGATTTTTTCGGATGACTGGGACTCTCATGTCCAACAGGTCAGGAGGGTTTTTCAGGTTTTGCGCTCTAATTCCTTGTGTGTAAAGGGTTCTAAGTGTGTTTTTGGGGTTCAAAAGATTTCGTTTTTGGGGTACATTTTTTCCCCCTCTTCCATTGAGATGGACCCTGTCAAGGTTCAGGCCATTTGTGATTGGACGCAACCCTCTTCTCTTAAGAGCCTTCAGAAGTTTTTGGGCTTTGCTAATTTTTATCGTCGATTTATAACTGGTTTTTCTGATGTTGCTAAGCCGTTGACTGATTTGACTAAGAAGGGTGCTGATGTTGCTGATTGGTCCCCTGCTGCTGTGGAGGCCTTTCGGGAGCTTAAGCGCCGCTTTTCTTCCGCCCCTGTATTGCGTCAGCCTGATGTTACTCTTCCTTTTCAGGTTGAGGTCGACGCTTCAGAAATCGGAGCTGGGGCGGTTTTGTCGCAGAAAAGTTCCGACTGCTCCGTGATGAGACCTTGCGCGTTCTTTTCTCGTAAATTTTCGCCCACTGAGCGAAATTATGATATTGGTAATCGGGAGCTCTTGGCTATGAAGTGGGCTTTTGAGGAGTGGCGTCATTGGCTTGAGGGGGCTAGACATCAGGTGGTGGTATTGACCGACCACAAGAATTTGATTTATCTTGAGTCTGCCAGGCGCCTGAATCCTAGACAGGCGCGCTGGTCGTTATTTTTCTCTCGGTTTAATTTTGTGGTTTCTTACCTACCGGGTTCTAAAAATGTGAAGGCGGATGCCCTTTCTAGGAGTTTTGAGCCTGATTCCCCTGGTAATTCTGAACCTACAGGTATCCTTAAGGATGGAGTGATATTATCTGCTGTTTCCCCAGACTTGCGACGGGTCTTACAGGAGTTTCAGGCGGATAGACCTGATCGTTGCCCGCCTGGTAGACTGTTTGTTCCGGATGATTGGACCAGTAGAGTCATCTCGGAGGTCCATTCTTCTGCGTTAGCTGGTCATCCTGGAATCTTTGGTACCAGGGATTTGGTGGCTAGGTCCTTCTGGTGGCCTTCCCTGTCGCGAGATGTGCGAGGTTTTGTGCAGTCTTGTGATGTTTGTGCTCGGGCCAAGCCTTGTTGTTCTCGGGCTAGTGGATTGTTGTTATCTTTGCCTATTCCGAAGAGGCCTTGGACTCACATCTCCATGGATTTTATTTCTGATCTCCCTGTTTCTCAGAAGATGTCTGTCATCTGGGTGGTGTGTAACCGTTTCTCTAAGATGGTCCATTTGGTCCCCTTGCCTAACTTGCCTTCCTCATCCGAGCTGGTTCCTCTGTTTTTTCAAAATGTGGTTCGCTTGCATGGTATTCCGGAGAATATCGTTTCTGACAGGGGAACTCAATTCGTGTCTAGATTTTGGCGAGCATTCTGTGCTAGGATGGGCATTGATTTGTCTTTTTCGTCTGCTTTCCATCCTCAGACTAATGGCCAGACCGAGCGAACTAATCAGACCTTGGAGACTTATTTGAGGTGTTTTGTGTCTGTGGATCAGGATGATTGGGTTGCCTTTTTGCCCTTGGCGGAGTTTGCCCTCAATAATCGGGCTAGTTCTGCCACCTTGGTTTCTCCTTTCTTCTGTAATTCGGGGTTTCATCCTCGTTTCTCTTCCGGTCAGGTGGAGTCTTCGGATTGTCCTGGAGTGGATGCTGTGGTGGAGAGGTTGCATCAGATTTGGGGGCATGTGGTGGACAATTTGAAGTTGTCCCAGGAGAAGACTCAGCAGTTTGCCAACCGCCGTCGTCGTGTTGGTCCTCGTCTTTGTGTTGGGGACTTGGTGTGGTTGTCTTCTCGTTTTGTCCCTATGAAGGTTTCTTCTCCTAAGTTTAAGCCTCGGTTCATCGGCCCGTACAAGATATTGGAGATTCTTAACCCTGTGTCCTTTCGTTTGGACCTCCCTGCATCTTTTTCTATTCATAATGTCTTCCATCGGTCATTGTTGCGCAGGTATGAGGTACCGGTTGTGCCTTCCGTTGAGCCTCCTGCTCCGGTGTTGGTTGAGGGTGAGTTGGAGTACGTTGTCGAGAAGATCTTGGACTCCCGTGTTTCCAGACGGAGACTTCAGTATCTGGTCAAGTGGAAGGGCTACGGTCAGGAGGATAATTCTTGGGTGACAGCCTCTGATGTTCATGCCTCCGATTTGGTCCGTGCCTTTCATAGGGCTCATCCTGATCGCCCTGGTGGTTCTGGTGAGGGTTCGGTGCCCCCTCCTTGAGGGGGGGGTACTGTTGTGAATTTGGTTTCTGGGCTCCCCCGGTGGTCACTGGTGGTACTGAACTTGTGTGCTTCATCTCCTCTGTTCACCTGTTTCCATCAGGATGTGGGAGTTTTCTATTTAACCTTGCTCCTCAGTCATTTCTATGCCGGCCAACAATGTTACCAGAAGCCTTTCTGTTGCATGTTCCTGCTCCTAGACTACTATCAGCTAAGTTGGACTTTTAGTCCTAAGTTTGTTTTGCATTTTTGTTCCAGTTCTCTGTGATTGAATATTTCTGAGGCTGGAAGCTCTTGTGAGCTGAAATTGCCACTCTGGTGTCATGAGTTGATATTAGAGTCTTAAAGTAATTTCAGGATGGTGTTTTGAAAGGGTTTTCAGCTGACTGTGTAGTTCCCTTTTCTGTCTTCCTACTATCTAGTAAGCGGACCTCAATTTGCTAAACCTATTTTCATACTTCGTATGTCACTTTCCTCTGAAATCACCGACAATATATGTGGGGGCTACTGTCTGCCTTTTGGGGAAAATTTCTCTAGAGGTAAGTCAGGTCTGTATTTTCCTCTGCTAGGGTCAGTCAGTCCTCCGGCTGGCGCTGGGCGTCTAGGGATAAAACGTAGGCACGCTACCCGGCCACTGTTAGTTGTGCGGTAGGTTTAGCTCACAGTCAGCTCGAGTTTCCATCTTCCAAGAGCTAGTCCTTTTGTATGCTTTACTATGTTCTCTTGCCATTGAGAACCATGACAGGCCCCTGTGCGCTGTCTGGGCCCCCGTGGTCTGTCTGGTGCCCCGTGTGCTGCCTGGGGCCCCGTGTGCTGCCTGGGGCCCCGTGCCCTGTCTGGGCCCTCGTGCTCTGTCTGGGCCCCTGTGCGCTGCCTGGGGCCCCATGTGCTGCCTGGGGCCCCGTGTGCTGCCTGGGGCTCCTGTGTGGTGCCTGGGACCTCGTGCAGTGGCGTATCTAGGGGGGGCAGCCGGGGCATGTGCCCCGGGCGTAGCCGGCAGGGGGCGCAGTCGGGCCGCCTAATTGGGCGGTCCGCAGTGTCTCCCCCGGCGGCTGCATTCTGCCGCCCCCGGTCTGGGAGTCAGCTGTTCTCTGTGCCGACTGTCAAGCTGACAGCCGACACAGAGAAGCTGCTGAGTGCCGGCTCCCAATGTGTGCAGAGGGGGAGGGGAGCCCCTGCAGAGTGGCTGCAGCGGGCAGGGAAAAATCCCTGCAGCTCCGCTGCCCAGTGATCTGTCTTCCTGCCTCCTCTTGCTTCCTCTCACACAGACGCGCCGCTGGATGACGTCATCATTCAGCGGCCGGCTGTGTCAGAGGAAGGCGATGGAGCTGCTGCGGCAGAGCGCGAGGAGAGGTGAGAGGTGTGTGTGAATGTGTGTGTATGTGAGTGTGTGTGAGTGTGTGTGTGTGTGTGTGAGTGTGTGTGTGTATGTGAGTGTGTGTGTGAATGTGTGTGTGTGTGTGAATGTGTGTGTGAATGTGTGTGTGTGTGTGTATGTGTGTGAGTGTGTGTGTGAATGTGTGTGTGTGTATGTGTGTGTGTGAATGTGTGTGTGTGTGAATGTGTATGTGAGTGTGCGTATGTGTGTGTATGTGTGTGTGTTAATGTGTGTGAATATGTGTGTGTGTGTGTATGTGAGTGTGTGTGTATGTGTGTGTGTGGGAATGTGTGTATGTGTGTGTGTGGCTCAGTATTGGGTGTGTGTGTGTGTATCGCGCTGCAGGGGAGTGTGCAGAGAAGTGAATGGTGTGTGTGTGGGGGGAGGAGAGGGCAATGATGGGGCTGACGGGGAGAGAGCAATGATGGGGATGGTGGAGGAGGAGAGGACAATGATGGGGCTGACGGGGGGCATATGTCCTTGGGGGGGGCACTAAAATGAATTCTTGCCCCAGGTGCCAGAAACGCTAGATACACCTCTCACCTCGTGAGTTGCCTGGGGCCCCTTGGGCTGCCTGTGGCCCTGCGCGCTGTCTGGGCCCCTGTGCGTTGTCTGGGCCCCCGTGCTCTATCTGGGCCCCCGTGCTCTGCCTGGGGCCCTGTTTGCTGCCTGGGGCCCCGTGCGCTGCCTGGAGCCCTGTGGGCTTCCTGGGGCCCTGTGTGATGCCTGGGGCCCCTGTGTGCTGCCTGGGGCCCTGGGTGCTGCCTGGGGCCCCGTTATTAAGAATGTCACTCAATGGTTCTCAAAAGCCTGAAAAATCTGATCTACAGTAGCTGGGGTATATTCTGACCTGGAGGGGTATAAACTGGACTAGTCGAATTTATACCCCCGGGGTATAGTTTGGGCTAGGCTAGAATATACCCGGGGTATAATCTGGCCTAGGCCACTTTAACCCCGGGTATATTCTGGGCGGGGGGTTAATCTGGCCTGTTACACCGGGTCACCTGACAGCTGTGTCGTGACAACAACTTTATCTCTTGAGACACACCAGGGAGGCAGGTCATAATCACATGTTATTTGAAGAGAAGATATTTTATATTATGTTGCTACATAAAACAGCCTTTCTCACACCTGTACAGGTTATACCATAAATATTTAATAGATTGGGAATAACCTCTTCTACAGCCATTGATACTTTTTCAAACAGATAAGCCAACCACGCGGAGACAACTTGAGAGATGACCACAAATGTCTACAATTGGAAAACCCATTCAGATATCTACCATTGCTTAAAATATGTCATTTTTGCTGAATCTTGCGTATAACCATCTTTTATGCAATGACACCAACACTTAGGATAAAGCAACATGCAAATAAAGACATTATTAGAGGGTTACCATCGGGGGCATTATTATAGGGGGACAAATTGTCTGGATGCATTTGAACTTAGAGAGGGCTAAGCACATTGTATATTGAGATCTTTCCTATAAATTAAGAGTAGTGATGTGTGCTACATATTTGCATTATAGAAATTATAGTCTATTCAGAATTAACTATGGCACCAATACAAACTCCACTTTATATGACCATTGTGTTTAGTTCAAATATAAAACTTTGTAATTTTTTTGGTTCCTGTACTCAGTGTCGGACTGGGGGGCAAGGGCCCTCCAGTAAGAGTGATTCTTGGACCCATTCTCCAACTACATGCAAATATTATCTGATCCTAGTGCACAATTTTCCAGCCAACATATTCAGCATACATTCGAATGGAAAAATGGCTGCATTGTTCAGGCAGTCACATCTCCACTTAAAGGTAATCTGTCAGTAGGATCAACATAAACAGAAATAAACACTTGAAATAGATCACACTGTTTGTAATGACTCTATATGATATATGGGTTTAACTTTTTGCATTGCTGAACTGAAATAAAATAACTTTTTGATGATATTTTTTTGTGAGAAGCACCTGTAAATGACTTAGGAGGGACAATCCTACTGACAGATTCTCTTTACATATATGGAGGTTGTAATGATGTGAAATAGGTGGACGAGCATCCACCTGATAATTGACAATCCAATTATGGCAGTTTTCATTGTTCATGTTGATACCATGACGAGTGGTTTGCCTGTTTAAAGTTCATCAAGTGCACTGTCCCAAAAACTGCTCATGTACATGGTGGGGAGCTTAAATTGCATGTGCCCATTTGCCGGTGATAACAAGACCTCTTAAGAAGGGATCCTACATTTATATTCAGTCCTAGGCTTACAATGAGCTAGCCTTCCATTTATCCAGAGCTGTTGTTAAGTACTTAATCATAGCAAGATCCTACCTGTCCCTTAAAATTTAAAGTCTACACTCAGGAGAGTTAATACAATTTGATCAAAATGTATGCTAATGGAGCGCCCCCACACCGCCGCAGGGCCGAGTGGTACCCGGAGCCGGGCCTCTGGGATCTCAGTCCTGGGGTTGTCACGGTGGCTAGACCCGGTCCGTGGCCCTGTCTGTCAGTGGGGGACGTCCGGTGCAATAAGTGGTGTTGTAACGGTGCAGTTGTGGGGTGCAGGTCGCGATAAATAATGAGGACACCAGGTTGCAGTCTCTTTACCTCTTTACTGAAGATCTCTGGGTCCTCAATCCAGAATACGGCTCACCAGGCTGCGCAAGTCCGGCCGGTCCAATGACACTTCCAGAGTTCTCTTCACAGGAGGAAATCTGTGCCTTCCCCCTAGCGCTATGTGTTGTAGTCCTTCCCTGCTGTGCTTACGGAAAGTACCCCACAACTGTTGTGTCTGTTTCTGATGTTCCCTCACAACTCGACTAGATGATGTTCTGCTAATCCTCCGTCCCTCCCTGAGGTTCGGGTAGGAACGGCACCCGTTTGACGGGTAGGCCTGGAGTTCTTCCGGGACCCTAGAGACGCCCCTCTCCCACAATTGCCTCCCAAGACTTCATAGGTGATTTGAGTTAGACAGCCCGCCTGAGACTGACTGTCCTGCCGCTGTTTGGAGTATTGCTTGAAGCTGAATGTTGTTCTACTCCCTCGGCGTTCCGGCCACCGGTATTGCGCCTCAGTAGGATGTTGCTTCGGTCTTACAGCACGACTCCTACTGGTATTTCTCCTTTGCGTGATCCCGTTTCTCACTCAGCACAATCTATCTCTCTTCTAATCCTTTCTTGGGCACCGCCGCTACCCGGAGCAGGCACGGTCCCATTACGTTCGTTCTCGTTGCCAAGCCTCTGTCAGGATCCCACCCCTGACAGAGACCCTACTGTATCTTCCCCTACAACACCCTCTGCCACAAGGTGTTGCCTGGTTCCAACCCAGTCAGCTTTCTGATCTAACTTCCTGCCTGACCCCCAGTTTACCCACTATGGTGGGGAGTGGCCTAATGAATAGCACCCTTAGCTCCCCCCGGAGGCCCGGCTGTGAAATGTATTGGTGTCTGTGATACCTGATCAGATGAACTCCTTCAGTGCCATCGGACGCACCATAGCTCCCCATAGTGGCGGAGCCACAGTACTGCAACGACCAGGACTCTGGGGCGCTGCACTAAGAATCCCAAATGTTTAAGTACAGTCTATATAGCATTAATGCAGCTCAAAATTCATATATTCAGAGTTCATGTGTATCTCAGAGTGCAGTTGCATTTGTTTGTACCCCAAACATGATATGAACAGTCTAATCTTAATATATACTTACCTTGTAAAGTCTTCACATCCTGTTCCGTCCAGATGTGTCCAGATCCCAGAATTCCAAGCGGAGGAAATTCACCGATCGCCATATTGGGACACCCAAGTGATGGATGTCTCAAAATAAAAACTGCTGGTGGTACCAGACTCTTGCGCTGTACCACCAGTGGAACACCGTCGCACCACACACACACACACACACACACACACACACACACACACACACACACACACTGTATACACCGTTCTCACCACACACACACTCAAACACACACTGTATATGCCGTACGCACCGCACACACACACACACTGTATATGCTGTACGCAGCCTCTTTCACGGTACCACCAGCAGAACACCATCGCAAATTCCGCGCAGGCGCAGTGAATCATTCGGCTGATCCCGGCGGCAGATTCGCGACATGTCTATAGGCAGAGGAAGCCGGTCACATTAAAGGGGTTTTCCCAATAATGAAAGTTCATTTTAAAAACTGTCTGTGTCTGACCGTGTACGAGAGCATATGGGGTACACAGGTCAAAGAGGAGATGACATGAGCTGAGAAGACAGCAGATGGGGGAGAGAGAAAGCGCACAGGGGTGAGAGAGACAGAGCCCAGGGGGAGACAGCTCAAACAGGACAGCACATGAGGGGAGAACACAGCACAGGGAGGAAAAAGACAGCAGGCAAGGGGGATAGCGCACGAGGTAGACAGGTCAAAGAAGAGAGCACAGATGAGAGAAGTCAGCACATGGGGAAAGAGAGAGTGGATAGGTGGATGAGCACATGAGGGAAGAGATTCTCAACGCTGCAAAGCCTGCCCCCATCGTGACATTACCCCCCTCCCGATGCGATAGCATCAGGCCTCCATCTAGTATCAATGATAATTGCACTAATGGAATGTAACTCTATATGGGTGTGATGACACAGCATTTAATCCTTATTATCCAGACGTCTATTTTCAGTAGGGCAGGAGACATAGACTATTGTCTGAATGTTTACTATTGAATTTATGTGAGTTTTATTCGATTGGTTAAGACTCATGGACTATTGTCATATGAGTCTGAATGTTGACTCTAGAATTGATGTTTGCGAAATTGCTGAATGGCTGCTGTGTATCTCTTATATCAGTTCCCCCTAGATTATTGTCTGCTATCTTTGCAAGATGGGGACACAGGGTCATTAAACAATTGATGTTTGCTAATATGTTGATTACACATTGTACCAGGCCATGCAGTTTGTTGACCTGCAAAACAGAGGAGGACAAACTATGCAAGTTGTTTAAATACTCAAGCAATGTGAAATGAACCCATGCCACATTCCCCCAAGCCTGTGGAAAAATGCCTGAATAAGAGCTATGAACTATAAAAGGTGCATCCATCTGCTTCTGTATAAAGAAGAATTTACAAAACCACAGCCAGAAACACTCTACAGGACAGATGCCAGGACACCGTGGCTCCATCAGGAGGTACACAGATTTGACATTGTACAGGATGCCATCTTAAAGACCACAGCCCTAGCTGTAAAAATACAGATCTTCTCCATTGACCATCACCCTATGGAAATGTTTGGGGATGCCAGGTTGTGACCCTCCAGTCACGTGGTCCATTGGATAAGTTTGGAGAAGCCAGGATTGGAACCCAATGGTCACCTGGCCATGTGCCTCAATGGATTGTCAGCTTCCTAAGCTTGTCATTACCTCCTCTCTGTGGGTGCTCTCTAAAAGTGGGATGCAATAGGTGGGTGCATTCGGTCCTGGAAGTCCCAAAGGCACGGTGGTTTTAATTTTGGTGAATCAGTGGAAGGGTGAGACTCTGTAATTTTTCCGCATCTTGTGTATTTTGCTCTATATGTTATTGTCTGTTGGTGTTTCAATAAAGTATTGCCACACTGTTCTTACCCTCACCCTGTGTTTTCTGAGTGGTATTCTACCCAAGGGAAAGGAGAGCAGACATTCAGTGAGATGAGCCCTGGTCCATGCAGTCTCGGGCCAGCGGACGAGAGCATCAAACTGACCCTCGTACCTCCAAAATAGGCACTTTGGGTCCAATTGGACATGATTATAGGAGAATTGAAAAATACAGCCGAATTAACGTATGACAGCTAATATACATGGATAACATACAGAACATGCATGCAGTTATGTTATGTTTCCATAGATGTTTAGTTTATTTAGCTGCCTTGCAACTGCAATGTAGAACAATGTTTAACAATGTTAATCTGTCAAACTCTCTGCTTAGGTGCCATTGTCATATACTTATTTTAGGAAACTGTATGTCTACAGTAGTGTGACTCCATTCTCAAAATTTTTTTAAAACTATATATTAAAGTTACTAGGTGAGGCATTTTGAGCTATATCAATATTTTGTACCAATAGATTGTATTTACAGGGGAAAGAAAAACAAATTATGTTATGTTGAAGTGAAGATATAGCTTTGATTTCCTTCACCTCACTAAGGCAGAGTGACATGTTGGTTCCCCTCCTGGCACCGGTTATCCAGGAAATGTGCCTTGCCAGCAGCCTCTAGCTATGCTCTGCTGCAACTATACATTAATTACTATATGACACTTGAAATGCAGCTTGTTATAAACTTGTCATAAGTGAATTAACCCATTAGGCAATGCTCCAAGCAGTTTGATGGTAATCCTCCTTATAAATCTGACCTATTATATACTATAATCCCACTTATTAGCATGGTATCTAATAGCGCATTTCCACATGTATTGTAAGGTTTCAGCTATCTGGTAGCAGCTTGTATACGCACATGCACAGGGTTTTTATATAAAAACAGCATAAGGTTTTTTGCTCATCATAAACTTTATAGCTTCAAAAGGAAAACAGCCTTCCTTCATTACAAATTCATAACATAAACAGTCTTTTCTTCAGGTACAATGAACAAAGTAAATGTAGCAGCATCACCAATCTCGGTCTTCCAGGCCGAATTAGCCGAAGCGAAGAGGCATTAAACAGTCACCAAAAAACACCTCTGTTCAGTTCTAGCACAACACCACTGTGCTGAGCTAACCGAGCTGCCTTTTATTAGTTCTGTAAGCCCCGGGCTGGATTATTTGACCTACCCTTCCCACCCAGACTCTTTTGGTTGCTCCTAAATCCCACACTCAAAATCCAGTTGAATTAACGCCATCATTAACCTAGTGTTAAAGGTGCAGATTTTTATAATACTGATGCCAACTACCACACCCTTTACTTTACAAAGTAAAATTAGCTTAGTTGCATGATTTATTGAAGTATACAACAGCTTTAGGCTTGGGCATATTAAACTGTGTTGAGCAGACACAGCTTATTGATATGAGTGTAGTTCTTTTCTAGACTGTATTGCATGACGTTTCAGTTTTGTTTTGTGTCTGTTCTCGCCTGTAATCCTGCCTGTCGCAATGATCAATATAATGGTTGCTTCATCTCCCTCAGGCCTAACCTTGTAGACCGTTGTTTCCGGGTGGATCTTCTTCACTGCTTGGTTAGGTACTGCCTCCTAACGGTGATCCAGCTTGTTCCTGAGTTGCTTGGCCACGGTCCCCTAGCTGAAATTGTCCACCTAACATGAGGGATCAATTTGAATGTTCCACTTCCCGAAACTTCTGTTTAACCAACTTCCCTACTGTCTGAATTCTGTGCCGGTGTTCTCCGATCCAGGCATTTGGACTACTGCCCGAACAGGGGTATCTGAATCTAGCTCCAGTTCAGTGATTTCTCACCTGCTTTGCCCAAATAGAACTTGTAAGGAGTGTACCAAGTAGTCACATGGACTCGGTTGTTGTAAACCCACACAAACTCAGACACAAATTCTGGCCAACTCATCTTCTTGTCCTTTCCAGGGTCCGCAACATCTGTAATAGGGTTTGTTAGAAGTGTTCTCAAGCCCCGTTCCCTTGTGGATGATACGGTGTGGTCCGAAACTTATCAATTCCGTAGATACGATATAGCTCGTCCATCACTCTCCCCTGGAACCAGGTCCCTTGGTCGGAGTGAATTTGCTTAAGGCACCCATATATGCGGATGATTTCCTGACAGATGGTTCTGGCTGCAGCTTTGGCTGTCTGACCCTGAGTGGGGGTCACCACTGCTAATGTAGTGAAGTGATCAGTCATCACCAATCAGGAATGAAGCGTAGTCGCTCCTTTAAGACCTGCCTCAGGGAGGGATCTGTCAGTCCAGAAACTAGTTGATCCTACTTCGTCCAATGCACTCAGTCCCCGGTGCCTGTCTTGTTCTTTTTGATGATATTGGCAGTCACTTCCTGCAATGCATTAACATACTGAGATATGGTCCTACTTTCCCGTTTAACCCGCTAGAACAACCACATGAGGAGGCACCCTAGGTCCGTGGTATCGCCATGCATGTCCTCCAGGATTTTTATCACCTTATCTACAGTGTCACAGGCCTTAGGTGTGCGGTACATAACCATCTGTTGGGCTTCTTCATCAATGGTCAGGAGGGCTAACTCGGCCTGAGTAGAAGGGGTCAGGGGATACATATGCAGCATGCTTTTCAGCCTCTATACCCAGTTCCATGGCAGCCCGCTGCTCACTGTGAACTTGGGAAGGTTGCTGAGCATAACCACCAAGGGTTCCCTGCCGGACTCAGTCACGGACCAGTCAGCCCTCTCTGTGTTTGAATTTTGCATACTGCTGGCTACGCCAAATGTAATGCAGTTGTCTGAATGCAACCTACAGAGGTACGAGGTGCAAACAGTCTGGGATTATTATAACTCTATTTATATACATCAAGGAAATCTGATCGATTAGGGTTAGTAACTAGGCAGATTAACATTCAAACGAAGATAATAATAGAATGGGAAAAGCAGAGGAAGTCTTTCTCTATCTAACGTTAACGTTCTGTTCACGATGGTGATATGCCCAGTCGTGGGAGCCACCATGTAAGTTCTCTCTCTGCACATCTGGATATAGCTGGTTTTTCTTTAGAGCCAAAAGTCTCTCTCTGATGTAGTTTATCAAAGCCTATCTGACATAGTCTATCAAAGCCCAGCTTCCAACGCACTAACTGGCCGCCTTCCAACCTGAGACCTTAATCCCATTCAACCCCGGTAATGTAAATGATAGCAGTGAGTGACGGCCCTGCTCGCTCGCGTTGTCCCTCCAAAGTCTCAGGCGGACCTCGCCTGTTGTAGTCTCCTCATGGATCTTATCGGCTTGACCACCAACAGAAGTCTCTTAGAATTGGAGCGGAGCAGACTGGGCTTCGGCTCTTGACAGACGAAGACTGATCTCTTAAGCTTTACTGGCATGGGGCTCAGATCCTGTTCCTGACTAGTGCAGACAGAACTCGAAGTCCTCCTGAACAGAATCCAGACCTTGCCAGGTGATGACCGACACTTTGATGGCATTGACTTTCCCTGTGAGGCCTGTTACATTGACCTCAGCAACATCACTAGGATGCGTCTGCTCCACTCCCTTTCCGGTGCCAATTCTGCTCCCACTTTGATGTACAGGGCTCTTCTATTTAGGTAATTCTTCATGTGTGTCACCTGATCAGGTTCAGCAGGCCAAGTCGCTCCCCCTGAAAATCTTTCAGCACAATTTGGTTCCACTTTATGTCATCTGGCCAGCAGATGGCAATCTCTCATCATTAATGGCACATCCTGCAAGGACTCTTCAGGGATATTATGGCTTCTTATTACATGTACATGAGGAGCAAAACTATTTATGGCCATTATTAGAAATAAGCAGATTCATTCAACGGACTCTGGTTCAGTGTCAATGTCAGTAATACCTGGCTAAATAGATTGGATTCTCTCAAATTTCTTCCCTTCTGACGTTCTTGGATCAGCAATTTATTTGTCAGGGATGGTGCAAAATCATCTGAATAATGTGATGAACAGATGACATTGTGCCAGCCCTGGCTAGTCACAAGGGCGCTAAAGAAAGTTAGAGATTTGTGAGCCTCCTAGACCAGAGTCCTGAAAATCCTTCCACTTAGCTCCAGTTTTTCTTTGACTTATATTCTGCATTTTCAACATTTATTTCCTCTTCAGGCTACTTTTCTTCATTTGCAATAGACTTTAAGCATTATATTTCTATATCTTCCTTTGCCTCTTTCCTGTCCTTGCTCCTCACTCCTTCTCCTCCTCATGTCATAAAGTATAGCAGATGATATAACATGGCAATTCACTTTGCAAGGAGTCCATTGTGCTTTGAGCAAGACGGAGTTGAGCTGGGATTTTTCAGAGTGAGTGGCAAGTTCAAGAGGCAGGAGACAGGGGATAAAGTGGCTCTTAAGTAACGAAGGAAGAAGTATTCTTTGCTAAGATACGTACATTACCAGGTTTCTTTTATTCATCTAAACTATTGATTTATGCAAAGTTTGTTGAAACTACAGTCTGTGAGTGGATAGGACTAAAATGACATGCACCTTATGGACTTAAGGTACCTTCACACTAAACGACTTTGCAATGATAACGATAGCGATCCGTGACGTTGCAGCGTCCTGGATAGCGATATCGTTGTGTTTGACACGCGGCAGCGATCTGGATCCTGCTGTGATATCGCTGGTCGTTGCTGAAAGTCCAGAACTTTATGTGGTTGTCAGATCGGCGTGTATCGTCGTGTTTGACAGCAAAAGCAACGATGCCAGCAATGTTTTACAATGGTAACCAGGGTAAATATCGGGTTACTAAGTGCAGGGCCGCGCTTAGTAACCCGATGTTTACCCTGGCTACCATTGTAAATGTAAAAAAAAAACAGTACATACTCACCTTCTGATGTCTGTCAGGTCCCTGGCCGTCTGCTTCCCGCACTGACTGTGAGCGCCGGCCGGCCGTAAAGCACAGCACAGCGGTGACGTCACCGCTGTGCTCTGCTTTTACTTGACGGCTGGCCGGAGTTCACAGTCAGTGCGGGAAGCAGACGGCCAGGGACCTGACAGACATCAGAAGGTGAGTATGTACTGTTTTTTTTTTACATTTACAATGGTAGCCAGGGTAAACATCGGGTTACTAAGCGCGGCCCTGCGCTTAGTAACCCGATGTTTACCCTGGTTACCCGGGGACCTCGGCATCGTTGGTCGCTGGAGAGCTGTCTGTGTGACAGCTCTCCAGCGACCACACAGCGACGCTGAAGCGATCGGCATCGTTGTCTATATCGCTGCAGCGTCGCTTAATGTGACGGTACCTTTATGACTAAAATGTGTCATTCATTCTCTTTCTTTGCATATAAATAATATACTAAATCAGTAATAGCATTTATCTGGCAAGAAAGCTGTTAGAACATAGATTAGGCTTTCCAATCAAAACAATCATTGTTTGCACATTTCTTATAGCCATTAATGAACACTTTGGAGATCTGAAAAGCAGACACATTTGATAAGGCAAAAAATGGTCCCTGAGTGATTTAAGAAGAGTAAACATGCTCAGTGGAAACACATATCCATCTGAGGTTGGTGATGTATTTCTATAAGATATAGCATGAAATTGAATGGACTACACAGTGTCTGTTGGGCCTGCTGATCCTCGCGTTGGATGCACATCATTTGTTTCAATGTATTTGTTAGGATTTTAGACCACATGCTGCCTTCGTAGAACATTTTTATTGCAGACCACTGGGATACACTAAATGAGGCAGGGAAAGTGATCCCCTACCCAAGGGATGCAAATGCAGAATTCTGCTTCATTAACATGATAACCTCAAATATGTGATATACAGATATTAGCTGTGTGCACGTTTACCACAATAATGGATGTATAACGGGCCCATGTATTTAATTTAACATTTTTTATATTGCATTTGCTTTGTCTTTGTACCCTAAAGTAATACAGTTTCTTTTTCATGCAAAAAATCACATGGCAAGATTCTCAACATATATCATGAGCTAAATAGGGTTTCTCAAGTACACACAAAGACCAAAACTTAGAAAAATGAACCTGATTGATGAAGACCTTATGTAGACTGTACATGGTGGCACAACACCTATGATATAATGCTTCTAACTTACTAAACAGGTTGGCAGCACACTTTGTTACTTATTACAGGAGCCCCATAGCAAAATACTGAATGACGACCAACAACACCATGAACACCAGTGGCAGCCGGTGACTTCACCAAATGGGACAGTTTTAATATTATAGCTTTCTTTGGTCGACAGATATTTGCTATTTTGTTTTTATTACTTTGAAATTGCTCATTATAGCATTAAGGGTTTTTTCCCCAACATTACAAGTAATGCACTATTTATAGGATGAGGATAACTTGCTGATCACTAGGACACCCCCTCCAACCCTACTGTCTCATGAAAGAGGCTCCAGAACCCAAGAACGTGGCCAGTTTGAATGAAGCAGAGCTATAAAATCTCAGCCTACTTCTTCATTCATTTTTTATGCGACTGCTGGAGAAAGCAGAGCACAGTGCTTGGTCATATCTCGCAGTGTCATGCACAATAAATGGAGTGCAGTTCGTGTGTGCCCAACTCCTTTCCATTCAAGACAGGGATCTTCAGAGGGATTTTGAGCCTAGCCTTTTGATCATTAAAGGGCTTGTGCCACCATAAAGGATATATTTAACGAAACAGAAAAGGTGGAAATAAATGTTTTTGTCATTTACAGTTATTAAAAATTATGAGTGCGGGGAGCAGATGGCTTGCTTCAGATGCTCCCTGCACTCACAGTTCTGTGACGCAGAACGATCTCACCCATAGGTCAGACCTGTGAACGTGGGGAGAGGGGTGCAGAGGTGAAGAATCACTGACACGCTTCTGTGCTGCTTTCAGGAATCTGTTCCCTGCACTGTCAGACCTGAGTGAGGTGAGTGCATGGAGAATGCGTTGCACGGGGGGTGGAGAGTTGGGGGGACATCTTATGATGACAGGTACCGCGCAAACGCGGCCAGCTGATCAGCCACCCAGAGGATGGATAAAGCTTGCCGACGGAATAGCGCCATGGGGCGCCAAGAAGCATACTTCAGCAGATGAAGGCTTGTTATTTTTTTGAATGGAGCATAATTGTTAATAACTGTAAATTACAAAACCATTTATTTCCACCTCTTTTACTTGGTTAAATGTATACTTCATGGTGACACACCTTCTTTAAGTTATCTTCCATCTTATAGATTGGGATAACTAGTGATTTTAGGAAAACTACCTTAACGTACTCTACTGCTCTTAGGGTACTGTCACACAGTGGCACTTTGATCGCTCCGACGGCACGATCCGTGACGTTGCAGCGTCGCTTGATTATCGCTCCAGCGTCGTAGACTGCGGTCACACTTTGCAATGCACGGCGCTGGAGCGATAATTTCATGACGTAGTTGCGATGTAGAAGTCATACGGGACATTGGGAATATCGTGCACACCTTTGTTACACGCTGCGATCATGCCGCCACAGCGGGACACTTGACGACAAAATAAAGTTTCAAACGATCTGCTACGACGTACGATTCTCAGCGGGGTCCCTGATCGCAGTAGCGTGTCAGACACAGCGATATCGTAACTATATCGCTGGAACGTCACGGATCGTGCCGTTGTAGCGACCAAAGTGCCACTGTGTGACAGTACCCTAACACACTCAGTTTATCTCTCTCCACCTATTATATTCCCACCATTTTAAATGTTAATAATTTGGGATCCAGCTGTAAGAATACAGAGTTAGTGGTAAAATTTGGGCACTATAGCCAGGAGGGAGTCAAA
The DNA here is from genome assembly GCF_051348905.1 of Ranitomeya variabilis. Taxonomy (NCBI): domain Eukaryota; kingdom Metazoa; phylum Chordata; class Amphibia; order Anura; family Dendrobatidae; genus Ranitomeya; species Ranitomeya variabilis. The sequence continues at coordinate 965,657,803 of NC_135233.1, forward strand.
AGGAGAAAGGTACTATTAACGATAGTTGGCGGCAATAAAGCTTTTGCATTTGAGTTCAACGATCTTTTGCTTATCGTTGGGGGTTCTACTGCTCAGCTTTACCATCTCACGCAGACCCACAGACAATAAATGGAGCACTGATGTACAAGTGTTGCCATCATCTATTGAAATGGAGTACTTCATAATGCCACTTTTGGAATAGATGTAGGTCACTTGCTATACTCTACCCTCTTACACCAATAAAGAAAACTTTAATCAAATGGTTCCATATTCCAAACATATTCCTAAAAATAAAATAATTTTAAGCTTTTACAATAATTTTAATTATTCTAAACCACCATCAACATATATTGGTGAAAGTAACTGATGGCTGACCATCCAGTTTTAGCCACAACTTTACAATGAGCAACATGTATGTCTGAAGATCTGTTGGTTGTCTGCCAAGGCAAAGTCATCATTGCAGGTTTGGCTCACTCTCAGCTCCTAGCCTGTGGAGGACATGGTATGTTTGGCAGCATTTCTGTTTTAACTTTAATAAGTCTTTTTGCAGCAGGAAGGAGTAGTTCAACAAAAATGATGTTTTAACAATCAATGCTGTAATTATTGAGAAAATATTTCCTGTTTGCAATAAAAGATCTCACATTAATTTATGATCATCTGATACCATTTATCGGTTGTTTCACCAACTAAGTACGGTAAATAATAAAGGAAAGTACATACGAAATGGGTCGAGTTAGGGTAAATGGAACAATATGTGTAATTAGGTATTATAATTGCCAAATCTAAGCTTTTCCTTTCATTGTACTCAGTAGATATAGGCCACATTATAGTTTATACTTTATGACAATACTGAGAACAGGACATGCACCTTAAATGGGACGTCCAGCAAAAAAATCCTTAAATTAGTAAGTTATGCACTGTCACGATTCTACCTATAGGTGTGTCTGGATGCAGTGACAGTTCAGCCATCCAATCTAGCACAGCGGTGTGATAAGTTGTCAGTATGATGATGGACAGCTCAGCCACCCAATTGGAGGCTGGAGAGTGCTGAGCTGCCAGTATGTTGAATGACATTTCAGGCATCCAATCAGTATCAGCGGTCACCAAGCTGGCACTCACCATGACGTTTGGAGGACCAGGTAACAGGGAGCGGATGACATCGGTGGCCCTGGATGAGCTGCAGGCCAGGAGCTCATCCAACACAGGGAGAGGAACCGGTGGTCCGAGTGCGTTGGCAGGGCAGCATGACCGATCAGGAGAACATGGCTACAGGACCAGCGATATGTGACCGCAGGTCAGAGGAGACGGAGGTAGAGCCTCCTGCAGGAAGGCCGCATGTAGCGGCGGAGTGCAGCGGCAACACCAGGACCACAAGAGGGGTAATAGCTCTCTGGGGCACAAGAGAGGGGGAAGTCAGATGAGGGCCGAAGACCAAAAATACCGGGCGGGCTAAAGACAGAACCAAAGGGATAACCAGATAGAATAAACCGGTGACAGGCAGGGGTCAGAACCAGGAGAGCATAACAGGTACCAATTCAGAAGGCAAACTCACAACCAAGATACAGAATGGACCAAAAACCATACAAGCCACACCAAAACGCAGGCACAAGGCACAGGCACAATGGGGTCCACTAACTCTGCCGAGGGCAGAAGTATGGCCAACAAGTCATGGACCCACAAAGAAGCTATAAAAAACCTCATAGAAGCCAAAAGAAGGCTACGCAGATTAACCCGAGATACCAGATCCTTGCATAACAAACAAACCATGACAATCAGGGCTGAGATTTGCTGGGGCTTCCTGTATGTGTCAGCTATTCGAGTGATTACCTGGCTATTTAACCCTCTGTCTCTAATTAGTGCTAGTTGTAGCTTTGCTCAAATTGCATGTGCTTGCCCTGTTCTCTGAGTTCCTGTATTTGATCTTGGCTGCCTGACCTTGGACCTTGTCTTGACTATCTGTGAGCCATTCCTTTTAGTCTTGAAACACCTATGCGGAATTCTGAAGAGAAAAGTAGAGCATCATTCTCCATCCAGCATCCAGGCTCTAAAGAGGTCGTTCTTGAGGAGTGGAAGCATATCAGATAAATGCAGTCACTGGCCACAATAGTGACAAAACTGTAAATGCAATGTCGCTGTGGATTAAACTTTACCACTGTTGTCAGTACTTTGCCACCACTGTCAGCTGAGGTTGCATTGGACATCATGTCAGCTGCACTGAGGGAAAACTAGGGGAAGCACATGATCCAGTTTTTTAGCAGAGCATCATAGAAAATCAGTCAGGTAAGTTTGTCCTTCTACCATTTTATTGAAGGGACACTTTTTGGGTTTATCTAGCCTTTAGGACCCGAGGGCAACTTAAACCCTCTACCTGCTATACAAACCCAAATATTGCAGTTGTCGAGTTGTCAGCCATAGCTTGTTTATATAGCAATTTGTCAAAACTGATCACTAACAAACTTCATGAAAAGTGAAATCTTGCACATAAAGAGGACCTTTGACTGATATTTTTTTCTTTTAAAATGAGTACCGCCTCCAATTGCGTCTATTCCAGTGATTCTGTAACAGTTTTTTTCCTGTGCCACTCAGTTAAGCCCCTGGTAAAATTCTGATCAAAACTTTCCCTTCCACTAAATGGGTGTATAACACAGAACTTCTCTGTGGGTGTTTTCTTTTTCTTCTCTATGACACTAGTCAATCAAAACATGGCCGTGTCATTGAGAGGAAAAAAAGCAAATGCCCCAGAGAAGGTCACAGCAGCAGCCTGGCTCAGTGTTTTCTTGTGAAACAAGATTTATCCCATGTGAACACACCGAGAGCTACACAGTTGCCATGTCTTTTACTGCCATTAGACCACCAGAGCACAGGAGATCAGTAAAGCTGTCTAAGCAGAGCACTGGACCTGACTGTGTTACAGGTGATGCACTGCTGCTGTCCTCTACTCCATGCTCCAGTGGAATACCAGGAACAGATACTGCCACTGCAGAGCATGTTCACTTGAGACAAATTTCATCATTGAGAACACGCTGAGCTAGGCTTCACCTGTGAACTTCTCTGTGAATATTTGCTTTTTCCCCTCTATAACATAGCCATGTTTTGACTGGTCAGCGTCATAGAGAAGAAAAAGAAAATGCTCACAGAGAAGCTCTGTGCTATGCACACAGGTGGTTGGTTGAAGGGAAAATGTGCACTTTTATTGCTGCTGACATAACTTCGGAACATAGAGGCATAGGAGAAAAAAGAAAAACTGTTCCAGAATAAAAACTGTGGCAATGAAAAGGGTTATTCAGTTTGAAATTAAAAAAATTCCAATTAAAAATCTTGTTTATATCTAGATGCATGTTACTATATGCAGTATGCAGTACAGGTACAAAGATATTGACAAAAACTCTTGCATCATGCAAGTGCATGAGGAGATGCTAGTGCATCAGGAGGTATGAGAGTAACTATGACCACAGTCCTCGGTTTCTTTATATCCAGGACAGCTGTATCAGCTTTTTAGTGACTCAACTGATGACACCTGATATCAAAATCACATTGAATTTAATCAAACGTTTTCACTAATTTCTGCTGCAAAAACAAGTGAGCAGGAACAAAAAGCAAAACATGTGTTCTATAATCCAGTACCTTGAAATGTGTTGCTCATCAATTGATGCCCCACATCAAATTTGAACAATACTGAACTATGAAAATTATTCTAACACCAATTGTACAACAGCTTCTCACTGCCTTGTCAAGGGGAAAGAGATCCAGTTGGGTGACTATATGGTAACAAGGCCTATCAGCTAGCTTTGTTATTAAAGAAATCCTTCAGTGGTCCAGAAGAACTAATTATGAAGTGATCAACTAACTGTTTTTACATTACTACATAATTAGGTGGATGCTTACAGTTCATGCAGATACCTGACTCTAGATGTAATATATACCGTGTATATACATTGCGGGGCAAAAAGATAACAGTGCTTTGAGCTTTTGACTTTCTGGTTCCATATCGCACCATCCACTTCTGCTTCGAATGTGAAACTACCATCATTTTATAAACAATCATCTGTGCTATCTCATACATAAATTTAACTTGCCACTTTTTAAATATGATTAGTTTTACAGATTCTCGTCAGGTCACTGCTCTGTTACCAGGGTCGTATTTGCCACTAGGCACTTGAGGGCACGTGCCTAGGGTGGGACAATGCAGGGGGCGGCACCTGAGCAAGGTTTTAGTTTTTAGTTTTTATAAGTCCTGGGTCACCTCCCGACCGCATATTCATGACCTTAATGAGCGGTATCACATGATCGCTCATGAAGGAAGAAGGTGCTGCGCCGGGAGTCGGGACAAAGCCAGAGGGCTGCGCGGTGTGGGACAAGTGAGTATGAGGGACAGGGGACGGGGGGATGAAGGAGGACGGTAAGCCGTGCCATGCAAGATGGGAGCGGGGGGGTGGAGAGATGAGCCATGCATACAGGGGGGGAATATGAGCCATGCATACAGGAGGGGGGTGGAATATGGGCCATGCATACGGGGGGAATATGAGCCATGCATACAGGGGGGAATATGAGCCATGCATACAGGGGGATATGAGCCATGCATACAGGGGGGAATATGAACCATGCATACAGGGGGGGAATATGAGCCATGCATACAGGAGGGGGAATATGAGCCATGCATACAGGAAGGGGGATATGAGCCATGCATATGGGATGTGAGGGAGATGAGCATGCATACAGGAGGGGGGTCATTATACAGTATTGAGCATCATGTGGGATCATTATACAGTATGGAGAACTGTGTTTGGCCATTATACAGTATTGAGCATCATGTGTGGCCGTTATACAGTATGGAGCATCATGTGTGGCCATTATACAGTATGGAGCATCATGTGTGGCCGTTATACAGTATTGAGCATCATGTGTGGCCATTATACAGTATGGAGGACTGTGTGTGGCCGTTATACAGTATGGAGCACTATGTGTGGCCATTATACAGTATGGAGCACTATGTGTGGCCATTATACAGTGTGGAGCACTGTGTGGCCATTATACATTATGGAGCATCATGTGTGGCCATCATACAGTATTAAGTATCATGTGTGGCCATTATACAGAATGGAACATCATGTGTGGTGGCCGTTATACAGTATTGAGCATCATGTGTGGCCATTATACAGTATGGAGCATCATGTGTGGCCATTATACTGTACAGTATGGAGCACTGTGTGGCCATATTTTTTTGATTATAATTATTGTATATAAAACAGTGTGATCAGCAGTGCTAAATGGTTGTGGTTGGGATGTGGATATGGGTATGACTAGTTGTGAAATGGGTGTGATCAGAGGCACTACGCGAGCCGCAAACTTTATACCTCCTTCCCTTCTTCAAAAGTTGGGAGGTTTGGTACCGCATTTGCCAGATCACGGCCAGTGCCGCAAATCCCATAGGGAATGAATGGGGCCGAACGCAGTGTTGACGTAAAAGAACCGTTACGCGGCAGATGCAGAAAAACTGCCGGATCTGTTGCAAAAGGCTACTTTCACATCAGCGATTCTTGCCAAAGTCACTGCCGATAGTGTCATACTCACCAAAGGGGGAGGCAGCACTAAAAGTGCTAGGGCAGCAGAAACTCTAAATACGGCCCTGTCTGTTACTGTTTTGCTCCCCAAAATCTAAATTTTTAATTTAAGTATTTTGTTAGTATTTTGTAAATCCACCTTAGCCTTACAACACTGCCTGAATCCTTTTGGGCATGCTCTCGATCAGATTCAAGCATGTCTCTATAGAAATCTGATCCGAAGTCTCTTCTACTACATACTCCCAAAGTTGATGCATACTGGTCGACTCGTTTGGGTATCTATACAGCTTTTTCTTAAACTCTACCCCCAAGTGTTCGACTGGGTTGAGGTATTGGGACTGTGGGGGCCAATCCATAGCGTCTACTTAATTGTCATTGAAAGATTTATTCGCCAATTTCAACATGTGCTTCAGGTCATTGTCCTGCTGGAACACTATGTCACCCTTTTCATACACATAGTACTCAAGTGTACAAAGTAACTTGTCTTGTAGGATACTCACATATAGGTCAGCACTGAGACCACATCAATCCTGGTCAAGCATCCAATGCCTTTGGCTGTGAAATAACCCCATACCATTAGACTTCCTCCACCGAACTTGACAGTTCCTTCAATTTCTCGATCCTTTTTCTTTTGTTTCTTCCAGACCAATTTGCACCCATCAGGGCCTAGTCTATTGACTTTCATCTCATCACTTCAAATCACTCATTTCCATTATTCTACTGTCCACTTTTCATACTTTTGTGCAAACTCGAGCCAACGCTTATTGTTGCAATATTGAAGTTGAGGCTTCTTTACTTTTTTTCAGGTCACCATTCCTAATAAACAAGCAATCCCTGCATGTTTTGCAGCTGTCGAACAGCCACGAGACATGCAGCCACGGGGACTCTAACATATTTTTCGAGCACGCTGAGGACACTGAGTTAGCACCCGAGCATGCTCGGATAAGACCTTGTCTGGGTTGGTTCGCTCATCACTAATTGTTACCTCTTTGCTTGTCATTGTATATATAAAACCTGTGAACATGAATAGCTGTAATCACTACTAAGTTAATACAATATTATTGCAAACTCTTTGAATTAGGTCATCGTGTCCACACTTGCATCACAACTTGAAGACTTGTAACTGGTCATTCGTAAACATTTTGTCACCAATCAAAACTTGTAGACCTAGCTTGTAACTTTATTTTTGGCATTTTCCTTACAGTTTTATATTGACTTTCTGGAGAAAGACTTTTATTCTTTTTGGAAAAATATAGTTATTATAGCACATAATTTGCTCGTGTCATGTTAATTTTATTGGTCATGCTAGACTTCCTCCAAACTGAAAGGAGGCTTAATAAAAAATTGTCATTTTTTTTGCTATGTAATTTTCATGACATTTGTGTGGAAATTTGTGTAGCACTTAAAAAGAACATTACAGATGCAGAATTTTCTTTAAATAAAGATATATGATGCATGTCTCTTCACTTCTTCTGTGATACGTCCTTCAATCAAAAGTAAATATTATATTGATATATTGGCACTTGGAGACACATGTTTAACATGCTTTACTGAGTATCACTTGTACAGAGAAAAAAATTATTCATTCACACAAATCCCCACTGAGATGGAACAAGTAAATGATCTGAGAAATAGAGAATAACTCGGTGAAAGGATGAACTACTTATTCTTATGTGGAACAGAAGTAACATTTGGTAAACACAGTTCTCGTGATATAACATTTCCATGTTCTGAGCTAAAGCTTTTGTTCACTTTGTGAATATTTTCATGCCATTTTAAATAGTTTTGTGGGAAACTGAGCTTGAACTATGTTAAAAAACAGACACATAATGGAATACATGTGCAGCCGCTCCCGAATCCTCATCACTTCTTAATGCGGAGCTCAATCTTCTTTCTTTCTGAGAACGAAACAATATTAAGTGACATGAAATAATGCAAAGAAAATTACAATGGTTTTACTGTGTGAAAATTTGACATAAGTGAACACATGTAGAGCTTTAAATTAAAGGCTATGTTCACTTTGGCATTAATTCATTTTATTGTTCCAATGCTTTTAGGTTAAAAAATAAAACAAAAGAGCAAACAATCTGGATAAACATGTGGTATCTTTTGTGTTTACAGTTCTTAAATGTATCCCTATGGTTGCAGACTACAAACATTCTTTGTAGTCTAGTCCCGCCGTCTGATACCTGGTAATATCAGATAATGTACATGTTGCCTAGAAATTCCCCCATAAAGCCAAAAAAGGGGCCACAATACACTGAACATGTCTCTTTAAATGTATTGCCAGAAGAATAATAAAAAAGAAAATTGGATGGTATTAACATCCTCCTGTCCTCTGTAGAATAAGGTTGAAATACTTTCAAATAATATTTAGAAGAACAAGTAGAAGTATTATCATCCCAGGATTTTTAAGTGAACACCGACTATGTAACGATAATGCATCATAAAAGATGAGAAAAAATGTGGATATTCTGAAACATGTCAGAAAGTATTTCAGCGGGGAATGTGCTGTTTAGTGTTAAATACCTGCCTGTGTAATTAAATTTTAAATACATGGCAAGTGTGACATTCTAAAATAGGAAATGATTAGTTATGCAGCATATATCTGACCGTGTTTAAAGGATGCTTGCAGCATTGATGTTTAATGGCTGAAAACCATTTTATTACGCAGGATTAGTAACGTTAGACGTCCTTTCCTTGGCTAGTCTGCAGGTTGTGTCTGGCAGAAAGAGGGAAACATGAAGCACAAACATGTGGTGAAAGTTGGAGATTTCATTCAGTATTTTATAAGTTAAATTACCAATTCCACTCCTATTGTCACTCATTATAGTCTATATAGTGCTGCTCATAAGGAAAGTGTATTGTAAAGTGCAGACTTAACCAGGAGCACGATGGCATACACATACACACAGACACACATATACACACACCACACATATACACATATATACACCACACACACATACAAACACACCACACACATGTACACACACACAAACACACACACCACACACACATACACATACATACACACAACACACACATACAAGCACACCACACATATACACACACCACACATACACACACACCACACACACATACACATACATACACCACACACATGCATATACACCACACACACATACACCACACACAGACACACATCACACACGCACACCACACACACACACGCCACACACCCACACACACCACACACCATACACCATACACATGTACACATACACAGCACACACAGCACACACCACACACACATACACAGCACACACCACACACACATGCACACAAACCACACACACACACATACACACACATATCACACACACATACACATCACACACCATACACACATACACACATATCACACACACAAACACATCACACACACATACACAGCACACACCACACACACCACACACACATGCACACAAACCACACACACACACACACATACACACATATCACACACACATACACATCATACACATCACACACCATACACACATACACACATATCACACACACAAACACATCACACACACATACACAGCACACACCACACACACACATACACACACAGCACACACCACACACATACCACACACACATACACACACAGCACACACACATACACACACCACACACATACACATACACACATACCACACACACCACACACATACACACGCACACACACACCACAATCTCACATTCATATACACGCACCACAAACATGCACACACACACTGCCCTAGCAATAATTTTAAAAGGAATTCAATGATCAAATGTAGCATATGTCATTATTTGTATATTTCTGCAATATTTTGATCAATGCGGTCAGCTAGTTTCTAAATGCTCAAGTCAAGATCAGAAACCTTAAAACGTAACTACATGAACAATGAAGTCACTTGGTTTCTCTGTTTTTCAATCAGAAATTATTCACACAAAGACAACTGCAATTTTTTTTCTTTAGAAACAACACAACTGATTAACATGTAAGGACAGATTTTCAATTTTTGAATGAAAAGCCAAAGCATATGAAAACCGTGAAAATTAGAAAAGATTGCACTATAGAAAAATCTAAGCAATTGTCCAAATGTGAATTGAACCTTAAATGTGGCTTTGGTCTTCTTCACATATCTCCTTAGAAACTGGAATGAATCACCAATCACTGACCTTTTCTGTCGCAGAAATATTTTAACTGGTGCCACCTCCTACTGAGAATATGGGAATCTATGTCTACCAAGGAGTAAAGCCATTGGATCTTTGTATTATTTTTCTGCCTGCAAGCTATTAAGCATGCACACAGAGTAAAAACTATACGAAAACATAAGATACTACTAAATAATGTACTACCTAAATATAAATCATACATTTAAAATTCTACTATTTTATAGGTCTACAAAACTGTCTTGTAGTTACTATTTTCAGTAATTTATATACAATGTAAAATTGGAGGTTTCAGGGAACTAAACTGTGCAAAATGTACAAAAAAAACTATAAATAGAATAATACTAAATAATAAATGGCTCATATATGCAAAGTAAACCAAGTCCACCAAATTACATAGTTCCATACTGCAGTTACATAGTTACGTCGGTTGAATAAAGACCTAGGTCCATCAAGTTCAACCTTTCTCCACCAATTGTACATTTCATCACTAATTTAGCTATAACCCGCAATGTTATGTGTATCAAGGAAATCATCCAGCCCTTATTAAAAGCTGTTACAGTGTCTGCCGTTACTACCATTTGTGGTAGGGCATTCCACAGTCTGACTGCTCTAACTGTAAAGAACCCTTTCCTGTTTCGCTGATGGAATCGCCTTTCTTCCACCTATAATGAGTGCCCTCTAGTCCTCAATACAGTCTTTGGAAGGAATAAGACATGTAAATGAGACCCCTTCTGAGGTGTCTTTTTTTCTAAGCTAAACAAGCCCAACTTTTCCAACCTCTCCTCATATGAGAGGCCTTCCATACCTTGTAGTAATCTGGTTGCCCATTATTGAACTGATTCTAACTTCTGAATATCCTTTTTAAAATGTGAAGCCCAAAATTGGATCCCATATTCTAGATGTGGCCTCACCAGTGATTTATAATGGGGTAATAATACATTGGGATCACAGGATTTTATCTGTTTTTATACATCCTAAAATTTTATTTCATTTTACGGCTGCTGCTTGACATTGAGTACTGCTGCTCAGCTTACTTGTAACCAGAATACCGTATATACTCGAGTATAAGCCGACCCAAGTATAAGCCGACCCCCCGAATTTTGCCACAAAACACTGGGAAAACTTAATGACTCGAGTATAAGCCTAGGGTGGGAAATGCAGCAGCTACCGGTAAATGTCAAAGGTAAAAATAGATACCAATAAAAGTAAAATTAATTGAGACATTGGTAGGTTAAGTGTTTTTGAATATCCATATTGAATCAGGAGCCCCATATAATGCTCCATAAAGTTTATGATGGCTTCATAAGATGCTCCCTATTAAAATATGCCCCATATAATCCTGCATAAAGGTTAATAATGGCCCCATAAGATGCTCCATATTAAAATATGCCCAATATAATACTGCACAAATGTTGATTATGGCCCCATAAGATACCCCATAAAGATATTTGCCCCATATAATGCTGCACAAACCTTGATTATGGCCCCATAAGATGCTCCATACAGATACTTGCCCCATATAATGCTCCACAAATGTTAATTATGGCCCCATAAGATGCTCCATAAAGATATTTGCGCCATATAGTGCTGCACAAATGTTGATTATGCCCCATAAGATGCTCCATACAGACACTTGTCCCATTTGCTGTTGCTGCGATAAAAAAAAATCACATACTCACCTCTCCGTCGCTCAGGCCCCCGGCACTTTCAATATTCACCTGACTTCGTTCTGGCGACGCTCCATCTTCAGCATCTTCCGCACTGACGTTCAGGCAGAGGGCGCACACTAACCACGTCATCGCACCCTCTGACCTGAGCGTCACTGCAGAAGACGCTGGAGACAGAGCAGCGCTGGAACGAGGACGCTGCTTCCCCGGCGCCGCAGCTTCGTACTGTATTGAGTGGTCACCGTTACCGCTCATTACAGTAATGAATATGCGGCTCCACCCATATGGGAGGTGGAGCCGCATATTCATTACTGTAATGAGCGGTACCATGAGACCGCTCACTACAGGAAGAAGCTACTGCTCCGGGGAAGCAGGGACTGCACAGTGCCAGGAGCAGGTGAGTATAATTAGACAGCCCCCGCTCCCCCTCCCCTGCCGAACCCTGGGTATGACTCGAGTATAAGCCGAGAGGGGGACTTTCAGCCCAAAAACATGGGCTGAAAATCTTGGCTTATACTCGAGTATATACGGTACCTAAGTCCTTCTCTTGATTTGTAGTCCTGAGTATACTCCCATTTAATGTATATGCAGCATTAAGATTACTCCGTCCTAGGTGCATTACTTTACATTTATCTACATTAAATCTCATTTGCCAAGTGTTTGCCCATTCGGTCACCTTATTCATATCGTTTTGCAATATTGTAATGTAATGATTTTAATATCCTAAATAGTTTGGTGTCGTCAGCAAAGACTTACATTTTACTCTCAATCTCATCCACTAGGTCACTAATAAAGAGGTCAAAAACAATCGGTCCTAGCACAGATCCCTGCAGTCCCCACTGCTGACTATATCCCATTTAGAGAACGTACCATTTATGACAGCTCTTTGCTTCCTGTCATTTAACCAATTCCTTACCTATCTGCATATAGTTTCCCCCAGTCCTTGCTTCTGTAGCTTCAGTATAAGGCTGTTATGTTGAACAGTATCAAATGCCTTTGAAAAGTCCAGATAAATAACAACAGCCGCATTACCTACATCCAGATTTGCACTCACCTCCTCACAGAAACCCAACATGTTCGTTAGGCACGACTTATTCTTCATGAATCCATGCTGGTTGTCAGTTATTATGTTATCCTGTGCAATATATTTCTGCAGGTCATGTCTTATAATGCCCGCCTCAATTTTACACACTACTGATATCAGTCTTACCAGAAGGTAGTTGCCTGGATCTACCTTCTTACCTTTCCTATATATCGGTACCACGTGAGCCATCCTCCAATCCTGTGGCACCACCCCTGTTACAAGAGACTCTAAGGCTATGTGCACACGTTGCGGATCAGCAGCGGATCTGCTGCTGTGGACCAACTTTCCATGCGTTTACAGTACAATGTAAACCTATGGAAACCGCAATCCGCAGTGCACATGCTGCAGAAAAAAATGAGCGGAAACGCTGCAGGTTACATTCTGCAGCATGTCAATTCTTTGTGAGGATTCCACTGTGGTTTACACCTGCTTTACAATAGGAATCCGCAGGTGCAAAACTGCTGGTGGAATCCGCACAAAATCCACAAAAAACCCGGGTAAATCCACAGTAAATCCGCAGGTTAAACCCAGTGCCTTTTACCTGCGAATTTCTCAAATATGCAGCGGAAAAATCCGCAGAGTTCCAAAATACGTGTGCACATACTCTAAGAATATGATATACAGTCTGTCAATTATTGAGCTCAATTCCCTCAGTATCCATGAATGAATGGCATCTGGGCAGGTGGATTTGTCAATGTTTAAATTGTGCAGACATAAATGCACTTCTTTTTGTGCTAAATTAGTTATATCAGGTTGTGAATTTTGATTTTTGCCTTGTTGAATGATCCCTGTAACAGACAGTTCATTGGTGAACACGGATGAAAAGTGCCCATTCAATATCTCAGCCTTTTCTTTGTCCTCTGTAATTTCTTGAAATTGTCATCTTTTAAGGGACTGATACCACCTATTTTTTTCTTTTTGGCATTGATGTATTTATAAAAAGTTTTGAGACTTATTTTAATGTCGTTGGCGATTTGTTTCTCTGTAGATAACTTTGTTTGCTTGATTTCTTTTTTACATTTCTTATTTAGATCTTTAATCTTGCAAAATGCTATTTTTGTATTCTCGACTTTCAAGATTTTGAATGCCCTTTGTTTGTTTTTCTGGTAAACTTTGTACTGTCCTGTTCATCCATAATGGTTTCTTTTTATTCCATGTCATTTTATTACCAGAGGGTTTAATTTTTTTGCAGGATTCTGAAGTATTTCCTTAAAAATGCCCCATTTATGTTTGGTATCCCCAGTTACAATGACGTTGTCCCAGTCTATACGATTAAGTTCTTCTCTTAATTTGTTGAAATCAGCTTTCTTGAAGTTCCAGGTTTTGGCATTTCCCCTTTGAAATGTTTGATTGAAAATTACATTGAAACTTACCATGCTATGGTCACTGCTTCCCAAATGCTCCCGGACCTGTAGTTCTGATATTATATCTGGTCTGTTTGACAGAACCAGATCCAGCAGATTACCTCCCCTGGTTGGTACATCAACCAGCTGAGAGAGATAATTGTCCTGAACTGTGGATAAGCAATTGTGGCTTTTAGCACAACCAGAAGGTATCACATTGAATGTCTCTCAGCTCAGCAGCCCTCACTTAGGCCGGTTTCACACGTCAATGGCTCCGGTACGTGAGGTGACAGTTTCCTCACGTACCGGAGCCACTGACACACGTAGACACATTGAAATCAATGCATCTGTGCAGATGTCATTGATTTTTTGCGGACCGTGTCTCCGTGTGCCAAACACGGAGACATGTCAGTGTTCGTGGGAGCGCACGGATTACACGGACCCATTAAAGTCAATGGGTCCGTGTAAAACACGTACCGCACACGGACGTTGTCCGTATGCAGTCCGTGTGCCATGCAGGAGACAACGCTACAGTAAGCGCTGTCCCCCCACATGGTGCTGAAGCCGCCATTCATATCTTCTCTGCAGCAGCGTTTGCTGTAGAGAAGATATGAATAATCCTTTTTTTTTTGTTTCTCGTGTTTAACATAAAGATCCATGTCCCCACCCCCTCCCACCCCCTGTGCGCCCGCCCGCTGTTATTAAAATACTCACCCGCCTCCCTCGCAGTGTCCTGTCCTGGCCGCACCTTCTACTGTATGAGCGGTCACGTGGGGCCGCCGATTACAGTCATGAATATGCGGCTCCACCTCCCATGGGGTGGAGCCGCATATTCATCAACTGTAATGGGCGGCACCACGTGACCGCTCAGTGCAGGAGAAGCTGCTGGGCGGAGCGCAAGCGTCGAGGGAGGCGGGTGAGTATTTTAATGCCGGCGGCCGGGCGCACAGGGGATGGGAGGGGGGAGGATGCCCTAAAGTTTATTTTAAACACATAAAAACAAAAAAAAAAGGATTTTTCATCCCTTCTCCCCAGCGAGCACTGGAGAGAATGGATGAATGGCGGCTTCAGCACCATGCTGGGGGGACAGCGCTTACTGTAGCGCTGTCTCTCCTGCACGGTCCGTGTGGTACCCAGGCGGCACACGGCTGCTGCACGTGTGCCACACGGATGGCCTACGTGAGCTCGCGGACACACGGACACGGATAACTCTGGTACCGATTTTTTCCGGTACCGGAATTATCTGGACGTGTGGGACAGGCCTTAGAGTGTCTGGAACTTGTAGTCCACTCAGCAGCCCAGCACAGGTCAAAACTATTTGATTAACTCAAACCAATTCATGGAGATTTATTAATATTGGTTCATTGTCTGGGCAGCATATCAGTCTGCGTAGAGCAGCAATATATTGTTCAAGAAGTCTTATTACTCCCATTGAATACAAATATACTATGGAAGATTTAAATGGTAAGTTGCAAGTGAAAAAGAGATGGAAGGAGTCAAACTAAACATTTCTCAAAGTATTTTAGCCACAAAGCAGCTTTAAAATATTATGGCAATGTTACTCAGAAAGGTACTTTCAAAAACTTTATTCTATACTATAAGAACCCATGCTCGTTCTTATTTTGAATCTTCATCGGACAACAAATCCACTTCTCATATTCCCTCCCATACTGCTGTATATGAAAAACTTTTGGAAAACCCTTCCAGGGGTATGTTCAAACTGTGTTTTTTTGGGAGTATTTGGAGCAGAAACTGAGGGAAAACTTTCCAAATCCTTCTCAAAAGCTTAAAACTACTCAAAAATATACTGTGTTCACTTAGTCTTTTTATATTTTTTTTATGGGGAGACTGAGCAGAATTTCCATAATTTTGAGGAATTTTGTATTTTTGAGAAAGATTTGAAGTTTCTTCTTAGTTTCCATTCGGTTTTTGATAAAAGAAAAAAAAAAGCCCTCAGCATTAACACTCAGTGTGAATACATTCTAATTTACCTTTATGGGAAATTCACTTTGCTATTCGTGTGAGTAATGTTTGGAGCTTTTCTATTCAAAAGAGGTTTTGAAATACTCCTTGGGGAAAAAAGAAATTGCATATCACTTAACTGAGGCAGACAATGGCTATGTGCACACAACGTCATTCTGCAATGGAAACCCATTGCATCAATGTATCAAAAAACATTAAAAAGAATGACCATATGCACCTCAATGTAAAAGCAACTTGCTGTGCATATGTTCAGGTTTTTGAAAGTCTTTGGGTATGTTCCCACAGTCAGGAACAGGCAGCGCTTTGGACGCAGCACATGTCCGCTCCGTCCAAAGCGCTGCCGGCTTTTGAACGCAAGTAATTCCGCATATGTTCATTGAACCGTGCAGAATCACCGCGCCTTATACATTGGACGGGAAATTTATCTTGTGGAGACTGAGCGTCTCTGCAAGATAAATTGGCATGCTGCAGTCTCAAAAGATGCGAAGCATGTCCATCTCCGCAGATACGCCGGAGGCGTCCCTGCATACATAGTGGAGAAGGGATTTCTTCAAATTTCATCCACTATGCTATAACATCTGGCCGCTGCGGGTTGGACGCTGCCAATGTACGCAGTGTCCAACCCGCAGTGTTTCCTGACCATGGGAACATACCCTTCAAGTTCATACAAATGCCAAGCGGTTAAAAGAAGTGACATGTCCATTCCTCTGGAATGTTCCGTTCTGTTATTTACAACACACGTCAATAGGAAAGCTCAAAAGATTGCTGGGTCATGACTGAACCTTTTTGGAGCGTTTTTTTCATATAATTTTTGCTTTAAAAAAAAAAAAAGCTGCTAGTGGTTTCTCCATTATTGAAGTAGAGTGAAAAAAGATTTCACAAATACTATGGAAAGACCCTCTAAAAAACCACTTGTTGAAAATAAATATCTGAAAACTGACAAAAAAAATTACACTAGAAATTCAAAGAGAAAAAACTCCAGAGTGTCCTGAAACGACTTCTGCTTGTAAAACTGATCAACTGAGTTTAAGGCTGAGGTCACACTTGCGTGTACAATGCGAGAAACCAGTGCAAGTCTCTCGCATCAATACCCGGCACTGCCGCCTACACTTGGGACTGGAGCATGCAGCTGCATGTATTTCTATGCAGCTGAATGCTCCGGTCCGAACCGGCGGCGGCAGTGCCGGGTATTGATGGGAGAAACTTGTGCGAGTTTCTTGCATTGCACACACAAGTGTGACACCGGCCTAAAAAACATGCTTTACACATAGCCCCTGAAGGTAAACGTTTCTAACTAGGCACTATCTAATCAAAAGACTTAAAAAAAAGCTCAGGCAAAAAGCTCTTCCAAACTATTTAAAACAGTTTCAGGAAGCACTTTATTAAAAGGAAAACTCCTCAAAAACATCCTCAAAAAGGAGCATTTCCTAAAGCAGTTTCTACTTGAAAAATTGTGGGTTTTTAAGCTCTCAGTGTGAATATAACTTTTGAGTTTGTTCACACTGAGTTTTTTTTACTGTTGTTTTTTTTTTTTTTTTAAAGAAACTGAGCTTAACCTTACCTATTTGGAGATTATCATCTTCGTTTCTGCTCCAAAACCCCTAAAAAATTGTGTGTGCATATAGCCACGGAAAGGAAACTCAATTTTTTTTCAGGAGCTATGAGATGTAGAGGAGGATTTGAAGTGTTCTTGCTAAGCATCTTCAAAATGCCTCAAAAAAACTGTATGAACATTTCCATTGAGCGGAAATCCCCAAGTTTTTAAGGGGTTTTGCGTTTTTGATCATTAAGATTAAGTTCTCATGATTTGTTTTTGGTGAGTTCTTGACATTGGGCATTTTTGCTGTGTCAGAAGCTCAACATCTTACTGTTCCAGCATACTAAATGGGACTGATAGAAATCTCGTGCCCACTGTGGATTTTTTTTTACACAGCGTAAACTGACCTGTGGTGCGTGTTTCAAATCCGTGACATATCAATTTCTGCTGTGTCAGAAACTCAGCATCTTACCATTCTTACAGTTCATGCAAAATGAATGGGACTGATAGAAATCTTGTGCCCATTGTGTGTTTTTTTTACACAGCGTAAACTGACCTGTGGTGCATGTTTCAAATCCGTAACATGTCAATTTCTCTTAGGTGTACATTGAGTTATGTGCTCAGATTTTCCCCAAAGAATTAAATACGCAAATTGTCTCTTCAGAGAGGAAGAGGACTTAAACTCTAGTGCCACCTTTTGAAAGAAGCAAGTAGGGTTGCTTAATCCAATAGGTAGCACTAGTGGTCAAGTCCTCTTCTTCTCTAACGAAACAATTTGCAAATTTAATTTCCCAGAAGAGTATGCAAGGCTTTTAAGTTTCCTCATGTTGGCATGCCAGACCTGACATGTCACTCTCCATAAGGAAAAACATTACCACTTAGACATCAGTTCAGAGCTTCTCACCTAGCCAAATCTGAGCTTATACTTTGCGCTGATGAGGGGTAATACCCTGAAACATCATGTCTGCAAATTGAGATTCTGATTTTGCTTTTATCCTAAGTTGTATTGCAAGGCTCATTAGAAGGTCGCTATTTACTTGTAGGATTGCTTCTTCCAATAGGTGGCAGTAGAGTTCAAGTCGTCTTCCTCTCTGAAGACACCATTTGCATATTTAATTTCAAAGAGGAGCATCAGTGGTATAGTGTCTCGTGGTTTGGGAACACTTCTGTGATCTGTAAAACTGAAAAAAAGATTTTCAAAATTTTGTAGTCTTCCATTTCTCAGCCATACAGAGTTACATGGTTGGTGAACATTTCTATGATCTCTAAAACTGAAAAAAAGCTTTTAAAAATTTTGTTGGCTATAATTTTTCAGCCATACAGTGTTATGGGGTATGTTACCATTTCTATGACCTCTAAAACTGATAAAAGCTTTTAAATATGTTGTGTGCTTCCATTTCTCAGCAATACAGTGTTACGTGGTCTGTGAACATTAGTGTGATCTATAAAACTGAAAAAAATATTAAAACATGTGTAGGCTTCCATTTCTCAGCCATACAGTGTTCAGTGGTCTCTGTACATTTCTGTGATCTATAAAACTGAAAAAAAGGATTGAAACATTTTCCTTGACTGAATTTGATTGTTATCCATACACTTTTGCATTCTATCTGTTACATTACGGTGGAGTAAACTCCCAAAAACCATTGAATTATTTCATGTGACCATTTTTTTTCTTTTATTAAAAATAAACTTGATTTCAATAGTCCTAGAATTTACAAAATGTGTAAGCTGTGCGTTAAGGGACGGGGAAGTGGAAGTGCTGATGATGGAGCATGCAGATGCTGAGGACATGGGGCAGGTGCGACTATGCCTGTTGCTGGAGCACAAGAAACACGCCCATAAACGACACATAGATCCCTGTTCCACTTTGCAATGAGGCATCGTACATCACTTCTGAAGCTAGAGCAGTGCAAACAGGTGGTCAGATGGATAGCAGATAATGCTTCACCCTGTATTCCACGCTGTCCAGTCTCACCAACATAAAGTCTGGATCACTTAATCTTCACCCTGATCCTCCTTCCTCCAACTATGTTGAGTCCAAGGAAACCAGTGATCACACACTAGGACACTCCATAGAGATCTTAACTACATAATTTCTTGATTGTGGCCTCTCAACCTGCCTGTTTCAAGAGGGACAGGAGGACATGTTGTTTAGTGATGCACAAAACTTAGAGCAGCCATGGCCACAAAAGCATGATGGTGGGGAATGGCAAATTTGGGATAAGGAGGAAGATGATGATAAGACACAGTTTCCATTAAGTCTTGTTGTTGTTAAGTCACAAAGTCAAGAAGACTAGGTGGCTGGGGTGGAAGACAAGGTGGTAGATGATGAAGTCACCGACCCAACCTGAGGAGCTGGCATGCAGAGCAAGGCCAGCAGCGCTGAGAAGGAGAGATCGGCAGCACTAAAACAGACAAAAAGAGCCAGTGGGATAGTCAGAGGGAGAAGGCAGGCAACTGTTCCGCAGACCACCGACGCTCGTACAATTCTCTGTCAAAGAGTTAGATGTTCCCCAGTTTGAGACTTTTTGAAAGAGAGCTCTGAGACTAATAAAATGGCCATTTGCAACCTGTGCCATGCCAAGATCAGCAGGGGCATGACCACTAAGAACCTAACAACCACCAGCATGAACAGGCAATTGTCATCTAAGCACATGACTCGGCGGGGCGAATGCCTGGGTCCATGATTGGTGACACCACTGTCTCTTCCCTTCCTAATCCCCTTTCCAAAACACTGGTGCAAATTCCTCCTGCCCTGCACATATTCTTGAATGTTATGATTTACCAGGTACTTTCAAATTTTTGTCCCAGCACGTTGTTCAGCAGTCTCTATTCCAGGCCTTAGAACAAAAAAGAAAGTTCCGAGCCACCCATCCACAGGCCCAAATGCTAAACAGGCACATTTACAGGTTGCGTCAGGATGTGCTGCGGAAGACCGGATGTCCAAAGTTATCATAATGTCTGGACCAGATGAAGAAAAGAAAAAGAACAACCACAATCAGAGTAGATGTTATTTATCAGGTACATGAATGTAAAAGGTTATTTGTGATACTGACTGCTTCTCATTAGTACTGTGATTGCTGTTTTGATGGTTTTGGCACTGTATTCCTGTACTGATGGTGGCTCTGGCACTGTTTACATGTTCTAATTATGGTTCTGTTGATTTATACATATACTGATGGTGGTTCTGTTGATGTATTCCTTTGCTCATGGTAGTTGTGATGCTGTATTCCTGTACTGATGGTGGTTCTGGTGATGAATTTTTGTAGTATTAGTGGTTATTGACTTGTATTTCTGTACTGTAGATGGTTCTGGAGAAGATTTTCTGTACTGATGGTGTTTCTGGTGCTGTAATTCTGTACTGATGCTGTATGTCTGAACTGTTGATGGTTCTGATGATAGATTACTGTACTGATGGTGGTTCTGGTATTGTATTCATATACAAATAGTGGTTCAGATGATAAAAAATAATTTGTGCTGGTTAAGTGTGCATGATTATGAATACTATGCAAAAGACAGGTGAAGGAGGGTTAGTAGGTTAAATAAGTAGTAGTATTGCCTTTACTTCACATATAAGAGATAACAAATATTCATTGTAAGGGCATAGCATAGCACATACATGGCAATACAAAATATTAGTTTTATTTATACAGTGCCAACATATTCCACAGCACTTTACAATTAAGCAGGGACAGGTATAGAAAATAAAGACATTACAGAGTACCCAAAATTCACCAGTTAACGAAAGAGTAAGGGTCCTGCACATAAGATAACATTCTATAAGGAAATAGGGGGACACAATAGGTAAGAAGTGCATGCTATGTATGGTCCAGACATCAATATGATGAATAGGGTTTTTCAAATAATGCTGCATAAACCGATCACCAGTCAGTATCTAAGTACAGTTGACAGATGAATAGGCTGGATCATATTCTGAGTAAAATTTAGGAAGGTGGGAATTGGGAAAAATTAGATTAGTGAAGTGAAGTGATTGACCTGTTTACAGAGATGTGTTTTTAGTGCACACTCAAAAATATGAAGGCTAGGTATTAATCAGATTGTCTGGGGTAGTGCATTCCACAGAACTGGCTCAACATGAGAGATGTCTTGGAGACGGAAATGGCTAGTTCAAAACTGTGGAAAGCTTTGTGGGACTTGCACTCTGTAGTGGATGGGTAATCAATGCAATGACTGGCACAGGGTGGAGGCATCAGTATAGCAGATGGGCAGAAATATAAACCTGGCTGCCGCATTCAGGATGGATTGTAGAGGAGAGGATTTATTAAGAGGAAAACCGATCAGTAGAGAGTTGAAGCAGTCCAGAAGAGAATGTAAATAACAATAATAAACTTTATTTAAGCCCTTAGTGACAGAGCCAATTTGGTACTTAATGACCAAGCCAATTTTAACAATTCTGACTACTGTAACTTTATGAAGTTATAGCTCTGGAATGCTTCAACATATCCCACTGATTCTGAGAATGTTTTTTCGTGACATATTGTACTTCAATTTTCAAACTTTTAAGTTTTTTACACCTAAATCAGAGACTCATATCACACAAAATAGTTAATAAATAACATTTCCAACGTGTCAGTTTTATATCAGCACAATTTTGGAAACACAATTTTTTTTTCTTAGGACGTTATAAGGGTTAAAAGTTGATCAGAGATTTCTCATTTTTCAAAACAAAATTTATAAAACCGGGGACCACATCACATTTGAAGTGAGTTTGGGGGGTTAAAATGATGGAAAATACCCCAAACTGACACCATTCTAAAAACTGTACCCATCAAGGTGCACAAAACCACATCAAGAAGTTTATTAATCCTTCAGGTGCTTCATGAGAACTAAAGCAATGTGGAAGGAAAAAATGAATATTTTACCTTTTTCACAAAAAAATTACTTTGGATCCAAATTTTTTTCTTTTCACAAGGGTATCAGGAGAAAATGGACCACAAAATTTGTTGTGCAAATTCCCTGAGTACGACAATACCCCATTTGTTTGGGAAAGCCACTATTTGGGCACATGGCAGGGCTCAGAAGGGAGGGAGCACCATTTGACTTTTTGAACGCAAAATTGGCTGAAATCAATGATGGTGCCATGTCACGTTTGGGGACCCCCTGATGTACCTAAACAGAGGAACCCCCAAATCTAACTCCAACACTAACCCCAACACATGCCTAACCCTAATCCCAACCCTAACTATAACCCTAACCACAACTCTAACCCTCAACACACCCCTAACCCTAATTTAAGCCATAACCATAACCCTAACCACAACCCTAACCCTAACACACCCCTAACCCTAATCCCAACCTTAACGTAATCCCAACCATAACCACGACCATAACCCTAACCACAAACCTAACCCTAGCCCAACCCTAACTTTAGCCCAACCCTAACTTTAGCCCAACCCTAACTTTAGCCCAACCATAACCCTAGCCCAACCCTAACTCTAGCCCCAACCCTAACCCTAACCAAACCCTAACCAAACCCTAACTTTAGCCCAGCTCAAACCCTAGCCCAACCCTAACCCTAGCTCAACCCTAACCCTAGCCCCAATCCTAACCATAATTCAACCCTAATCCTAGCCCAACTCTAACCCTAACTTTAGCCTAACCCTAACTTTAGCCCTACCCTAACCCTAATGGAAAAATTGATATCAATACATTTTTTATTTTATTATTTTTACCTATCTAAGGGGATGATAAAGTGGGGTTTGATTTACTATCACATTGATCCAGTGAACCAACAGGAAAAATTTCCTATTGCTGCCGGGTGCCAGCTGGCAGATGTCGGCGGGCTCACTGCGCATGCACTCGCCATTTTCTTCCTGGAAGAAGACACCGCTGGCCGGGGGACATCATGGGGGGGTGCAGGAGGGTCCAGGGGAAGATCTCTCTTCTCATGTGTGATCACATCAGAGGAGAGAGAAATTAAATGGGAAATCTTACTTTTTTTTGCGGTCGCCGTTATTCGATGAATAACGGTGATTGCAACACTGGGGTCAGTAAAAACCGACCCAAATCATGTTCTTCGAGGTTTCTGCTAGCCGAGAACCCAAAGAATTTCCGACGCTAGGGGGTGCTATACACTTATTTCTCAGTGCCGGCACTGAGGCATAACTACCCTTAACTGCCACTGTTAAAAGGCGCATCGACGGTCGTTAAGGGGCTAAAAGAAAGTACAAAAAATTAAACAACTGTTACATGTGGATTAGCCCGTATGCAAATAAGACTGAAAACCTGTGATGATAGTGTCCATCTAACACAGCTGCAAAGTTCTTTAATAGTTATAGAGGCTGTGACAGGATCTAAGCAGATTTTTACAACCTCAGTTAAGGTAAAAATGTTGCCACTCATGCTTTATACTTACATAGTACATGTAATATACCTAAAACAAGATGTAAATATAGAAATTAATATACTTTAGAGGTAATATGTCTATAGTTCCAATTACTATGTAATTATGCCTTTTTCTTCTATGTGATAAAAGCATTTTCGGTCACCCAGTCTCCAGCGGTTGGATGCCTCCTCTTCACTTTCCATGGCTATGCCCTTTCATAAACTTATTGGCTATCTTTTGCATAGCATTGATATTCACTAAAGTGCAAATAGATCTCCACATTATTGAGGTGGCAATGTTATTGTCGGATGTCCTTTGGGGGTGATCTGCCATTTGCTATGGTAAATCTTCTAAATCTAAAAAATGATATTTCCATGTTGACATAGAAAATTTCTCCTAAGTCAGACAAAGTATTAGTCTGATATCTGCCATTGGTGAAAAGTGGGAGATTGACGGCAACAAATTGCTTTCCTTTTTTTCCTGAACAATTAAAGTCAATAGTGCATTATCAGCTTTAAGACTTCTACATTTCCAAATAATTTATGCAAGAAAATAGGTAAAACATAAATCTAGTATGGTAAAATTTACTCTTTTGCCATTCCTGTGCTGTGAAAACCATGAAAGAGGTCAGATGCTACCATTTCATGTTATCCTAGGAAGTTTCACATCAGGCTCATAGAATTTTGAATAAAGTGATTTATTTTGACTAACAAGGTTATTCTAAGTGCAGGTCAATGACCACTGAGCTAGGTAGACCACTGAATAAAAGAACACAGTCATTCTTCTCCAGCAATATGAATCCTGGTGCAGTCTTTTTAAAGTGATCACTAATACCTTTCTTCAAAGAGAGAAGTATGCACATTTCTGAATCAGTGCCCAGCATGCGGTACAGCCCTTCCATCATGGTTAATGTCCTGCTGGGCACATATGGTCGTTCAAGGGAATCCAGTAGCTGTTCCTGGCTACTCCATATATTGATATTTCCAGACATTTCAACTTTAGCCATATTGCCATTCATGAGTAAGGACTGACTAGTAGAAATAAGATAAATTAAAATGCCTCATCGGTTGGATGATGATGATGATGATTGCTATTATTATTATTAATTTAATTGCTTGATAAAAACCTGCATTTTTACACTTATTAGAAGGACAGACTTATTAGAGGTTTACTTTCTACATGTTAAACCAAAGAAGGATTGGCAAATAGTTTTTTTTATGGTTTCTGATCAGCTTTTAAAATTGCAGAGTCAACATTTTTTGTTCTTTGGACACATTAGAAAATCATAAAACTCAATAAGACTTTAAGTGTCACATCTATAAGGCTGTGGGCACACATTGTATTTGTGCTGCGCTTTTTCAATGCACATTTGTTACAAAACCTGAAGGGGTTCCTGATGCCAGCAAAGTGAACGAGAATCCTAATGCCTCATGCACACACTGCTTATTTGTGACGTGCAGATTTCATGGAGCAAGTCAATTTTTTCAGCGTTTTTGCAGCACATTTCTCCCATAGTAGGGAAAACATCTGCACTAAAAACGCAGGTAAAAAAAACACAGCAAAACCGTGCGTTTTTGAAATTGCATTTTTTCTGCCAAGAGATTCAGGAAACGTGTGCAGATACCCTAAAGCCTATAATTCTGATTAGTGATAAGCGAGTATACTCGTTGCTCGGGTGATCTGTCAGTATTTGTTAGTGCTCGGAGATTTAGTTTTCAGTGCCGCAGCTGCATGGTTCATGGCTGCTAGACAGGCTGAATACATGTGAGGAATGCCAGTTTGTTAGGGAATTTCCACATGTATTCAGGCTGTCCAGCCGCCATAAATCATGCAGCTGAGGTGACGAAAACTAAATATCCGATCACTAACAAATACTCGGAGATCACCAGAGCGAGCAACGAGTATACTCGCTCATCACTAATTCTGATATAAAAATTTTAGTTCGCTTCATTGTGTTCTGTAAAAAGATGATCAATATAATCATAAAAATATGCACAAATGAATTCTGCTTCATAAAAATCATTGACACATTAGGTTTTCTTTATGGACGAGGAAAGAAACTTTCCTACTTTTGAGGCCTGCCTAGCAATTCCTGGATGGTTGGCAATAGCAACAGTGATCAAAGGTGATAATTGTCATTATATTTAACCTATCATATTTCTGTTCACATATATGGCAAGAAAAAAATCATATTAACCCCTTCCTGACATCTGACGTACTATCCCGTCGAGGTGGGGTGGGCCCGTATGACCACCGACGGGATAGTACGTCATACGGGATCGGCCGCGCTCACGGGGGGAGCGCGGCCGATCGCGGCCGGGTGTCAGCTGCATATCGCAGCTGACATCCGGCACTATGTGCCAGGAGCGGTCACGGACCGCCCCCGGCACATTAACCCCCGGCACACCGCGATCAAACATGATCGCGGTGTACCGGCGGTATAGGGAAGCATCGCGCAGGGAGGGGGCTCCCTGCGGGCTTCCCTGAGACCCCCGGAGCAACGCGATGTGATCGCGTTGCTCCGAGGGTCTCCTACCTCCCTCCTCGCCGCAGGTCCCGGATCCAAGATGGCCGCGGCATCCGGGTCCTGCAGGGAAGGAGGTGGCTTACCGAGTGTCTGCTCAGAGCAGACGCTTGGTAAGCCTGCAGCCCTGCACAACAGATCGCCGATCTGACAGAGTGCTGTGCACACTGCCAGATCAATGATCTGTGATGTCCCCCCCTGGGACAAAGTAAAAAAGTTTAAAAAAAATTCCCCACATGTGTAAAAAAATAAATAAAAAAAATATCCTAAATAAAGAAAAAAAAAAATATTATTCCCATAAATACATTTCTTTTGCTAAATAAAATAAAAAAAACAATAAAAGTACACATATTTAGTATAGCCGCGTCCGTAACGACCCAACCTATAAAACTGCCCCACTAGTTAACCCCTTCAGTAAACACCGTAAGAAAAAAAAAAAAAAAACGAGGCAAAAAACAACGCTTTATTATCATACCGCCGAACAAAAAGTGGAATAACACGCGATCAAAAAGACTGATATAAATAACCATGGTACCGCTGAAAACATCATCTTGTCCCGCAAAAAACGAGCCGCCATACAGCATCATCAGCAAAAAAATAAAAAAGTTATAGTCCTGAGAATAAAGCGATACCAAAATAATTATTTTTTCTATAAAATAGTTTTTATCGTATAAAAGTGCCAAAACATAAAAAAAATGATATAAATGAGGTATCGCTGTAATCGTACTGACCCGACGAATAAAACTGCTTTATCAATTTTACCAAATGCGGAACGGTATAAACTCCTCCCCCAAAAGAAATTCATGAATAGCTGGTTTTTGGTCATTCTGCCTCACAAAAATCGGAAAAAGTGATCAAAAAATGTCACATGTCCGAAAATGTTACCAATAAAAACGTCAACTCGTCCCACAAAAAACAAGATCTCACATGACTCTGTGGACTCAAATATGGAAAAATTACAGCTCTCAAAATGTGGTAACGCAAAAAATATTTTTTGCAATGAAAAGCGTCTTTCAGTGTGTGACGGCTGCCAATCATAAAAATCCGCTAAAAAACCCGCTATAAAAGTAAATCAAACCCCCCTTCATCACCCCCTTAGTTAGGGAAAAAATTAAAAATTAAAAAATGTATTTATTTCCATTTTCCCATTAGGGTTAGGGTTAGGGCTAGAGTTAGGACTAGAGATAGGACTAGAGTTAGGACTAGAGTTAGGGCTAGAGTTAGGGCTAGAGTTAGGGCTAGGGTTAGGGCTAGGGTTAGGGCAAGGGTTAGGGCTAGGGTTAGGGTTGGGGCTAGGGTTGGGGCTAGGGTTAGGGTTAGGGTTGGGGCTAGGGTTAGGGTTAGGGCTAGGGTTGGGGCTAGGGTTAGGGCTAGGGTTAGGGCTAGTGTTAGGGCTAGGGTTATTGCTAGGGTTAGGGCTAGGGTTAGGGCTAGGGTTGGGGCTAGGGTTGGGGCTACAGTTAGGGTTGGGGCTAAAGATAGGGTTAGGGTTTGGATTACATTTACGGTTGGGAATAGGGTTGGGTGTGTCTGGGTTAGAGGAGTGGTTAGGGTTACTGTTGGGATTAGGGTAAGGGGTGTGTTTGGATTAGGGTTTCAGTTATAATTGGGGGTTTCCACTGTTTAGGCACATCAGGGGCTCTCCAAACGGGACATGGCATCCGATCTGAATTCCAGCGAATTCTGCGTTGAAAAAGGAAAACAGTGCTCCTTCCCTTCAGAGCTCTCCCGTGTGCCCAAACAGGGGTTTACCCCAACATATGGGGTATCAGCGTACTCAGGACAAATTGGACATCATCTTTTGGGGTCCAAGTTCTCCTACTACCCTTGGGAAAATACAAAACTGGGGGCCAAAAAATAAGTTTTGTGGGAAAAAAAAGATTTTTTATTTTCACGGCTCTGCGTTGTAAACTGTAGTGAAACACTTGGGGGTTCAAAGTTCTCACAACACATCTAGATAAGTTCCTTGGGGGGTCTAGTTTCCAATATGGGGTCACTTGTGGGGGGTTTGTACTGTTTGGGTACATCAGGGGCTCTGCAAATGCATCGTCACGCCTGCAGACCAATCCATTTAAGTCTGCATTCCAAATGGCGCTCCTTCCCTTCCGAGCTCTGTCATGCGCCCAAACAGTGGTTCCCCCCCAACATATGGGGTATCAACGTACTCAGGACAAATTGGACAACAACTTTTGGGGTCCAATTTATCCTGATACCCTTGTGAAAATACAAAACTGGGGGCTAAAAATAATTTTTGTGAAAAAAAAAAGAATTTTTATTTTCACGGCTCTGCGTTATAAACTGTAGTGAAACACTTGGGGGTTCAAAGCTATCAAAACACATCTAGATAAGTTCCTTAGGGGGTCTACTTTCCAAAATGGTGTCACTTGTGGGGGTTTTTAATGTTTAGGCACATCAGGGGCTCTCCAAACGCAACATGGCATCCCATCTTAATTCCAGTCAATTTTGCATTGAAAAGTAAAATAGCGCTCCTTCCCTTCCGAGCTCTGCCATGCGCCCAAACAGTGGTTTACCCCCACATATGGGGTATCGTCGTACTCAGGACAAATTGCACAACAACTTTTGTGGTCTAATTTCTTCTCTTACCCTTGGGGAAATAAAAAAATTGGGGCGAAAAGATCATTTTTGTGAAAAAATATGATTTTTTATTTTTACGGCTCTGCATTATAAACTTCTGCGAAGCACTTGTTGTGTCAAAGTGCTCAACACACATCTAGATAAGTTCCTTAAGGGGTCTACTTTCCAAAATGGTGTCACTTGTACAGGGTTTCAATGTTTAGGCACATCAGGGGCTCTCCAAACGCAACATGGCGTCCCATCTCAATTCCAGTCAATTTTGCATTGAAAAGTCAAATGGCGCTCCTTCCCTTCCGAACTCTGCCCTGCGCCCAAACAATGGTTTACACCCACATATGGGGTATCAGCGTACTCAGGACAAATTGCACAACAATTTTTCTTGTCCAATTTCTTCTCTTACCCTTGGGAAAATAAAAAATTGGGGGCGAAAAGATCATTTTTGTGAAAAAATATGATTTTTTATTTTTACGGCTCTGCATTATCAACTTCTGTGAAGCACTTGTTGGGTCAAAGTGCTAACCACACATCTAGATAAGATTCTTAGGGGGTCTACTTTCCAAAATGGTGTCACTTGTGGGGGGTTTCAATGTTTAGGCACATCAGGGGCTCTCCAAATGCAACATGGCGTCCCATCTCAATTCCAGTCAATTTTGCATTGAAAAGTCAAATGGCGCTCCTTTCCTTCCGAGCTCTGCCATGCGCCCAAACAGTGGTTTACCCCCACATATGGGGTATCAGCGTACTCAGGACAAATTGTACAACAAATTTTGGGGTCTATTTTCTCCTGTTACCCTTGGTAAAATAAAACAAATTGGAGCTGAAATAAATTTTGTGTGAAAAAAAAGTTAAATGTTTATTTTTATTTAAACATTCCAAAAATTCCTGTGAAACACCTGAAGGGTTAATAAACTTTTTGAAAGTGGTTTTGAGTACCTTGAGGGGTGCAGTTTTTAGAATGGTGTCACACTTGGGTATTTTCTATCATATAGACCCCTCAAAATGACTTCAAATGAGATGTGGTCCCTAAAAAAAAAATGGTGTTGTAAAAATGTGAAATTGCTGGTCAACTTTTAACCCTTATAACTCCGTCACAAAAAAAAATTTTGGTTCCAAAATTGTGCTGATGTAAAGTAGACATGTGGGAAATGTTACTTATTAAGTATTTTGCGTGACATATTTCTGTGATTTAAGGGAATAAAAATTCAAATTTGGAAAATTGCGAAATTTTCAAAATTTTCGCCAAATATTCGTTTTTTCACAAATAAACGCAAGTTATATCGAAGAAATTTTACCACTATCATGAAGTACAATATGTCACGAGAAAACAGTGTCTGAATCGCCAAGATCCGTTGAAGCGTTCCAGAGTTATAACCTCATAAAGGGACAGTGGTCAGAATTGTAAAAATTGGCCCGGTCATTAACGTGCAAACCACCCTTGGGGGTGAAGGGGTTAAGGCTCCTTACTAAATCTACAGTGTGTCCAGAAGTCTATGAAATTTTGTGATGTCCTTCTGTACTGCCTTTCGTGTATGGCTTCTTCAGAGGGGTCAACGAGATGAAGGTTTGTTCTTCTCTGGTTGACCTTCACTCTGCGTCCTCCCTGTTTTACTTTTTCTATTCTGCCCTATAGCTAATGGATGACTTAAATGGATATTCAGATTTAAAGGGATGCTTATATTTATTCTATTATTACTCTACTGTGGTTTTTATTATAGGACTTGTACCACTATTTACTCTGGAAAGGACCTCATATACTGGGAAGATTTGCCTCCCTTATATATGCATTATGCTTATTAATCTATTATCATCAAATGGAAAAAACATGCTACCACAGCAAACCTGCTAAGAGAGGGCCACCCACCAAAACTCTCAGCCTGGACAAGGAGGACATTAATCAGAGACGCAGCACAGAGACCAAAAGTAACCCTGAAGGAGACAAGCAGAGACTGGAGTATCTGTCCATGTGACCATAATAAGCCATACACTCCATATAGGTGGCCTTTATAGAAGGATGGACAGAAAAAAAGCCTTTACATACATACAGAAATTGTAAGGCTCATTTTGAGTTTGCCAAAAGACATGTGGTCAGATGAGGCCAAAATGTAACTTTTTGGTCACCAAGGTAAACACTATATCTGGCTCCAAACCAACTCAGCTCAGCATCCCAAGAACACCATCCCCACCGTGAAACATGGTGGTGGCAACACCATGCTTTTATGTTTTTCAGCAGCAGGGACAGGGAAAATGGTCTAGGGGAAGACGGATGGTGCGAAGTGCTGGAATATTCTTGAGGAAAGCCTGTTTCAGTCTGTCAGTGATTTGAGACTGGAATGGAGATTCACCTTCCAACAAAACAAAGACTGAAAGCATATTGCTAAAGAAACACTCTAGTGGTTTAAAGGGAGACATATAAATATTTTGAGTGGCCTAGTCAAAGCCCAAACCTTAATCCAATTGAGAATCTGTGGTCAAACTTGAAGATTGCTATTCACCAGAGGAAACCATCTAACTTGAAGGAGATGGAGAAGTTTTGCTTCGAGGAATGGGCAAAAATCCTAGTGGCAAGATGTGGAAAGCTCATAGAGACTTATCAAAAGTTATTTGCAGCTGTAATTGCCACAAAATAAGGCTCAAAAAGTACTGACTTTAGGTGAGGTGAAT
The DNA here is from genome assembly GCF_051348905.1 of Ranitomeya variabilis. Lineage (NCBI taxonomy): Eukaryota > Metazoa > Chordata > Amphibia > Anura > Dendrobatidae > Ranitomeya > Ranitomeya variabilis. Next base: position 965,689,298 of record NC_135233.1, read on the forward strand.
AGCTATGCACACTGAAGTTTTCAGCTATTTTCTACTATTTGTGGTTTGCTTCACACTAAAAAGAAAACCAAGTGTTCACAGTTGTAGGCATGTTCTTTACATGAACTGATGCAAACCCTAAAAAAACTGTGAAATTCCAGGTTGTGAGGTAAAAACATAAAAACTGCCAAGGGAGGTGAATACTTTTGCAAGCCTTTGTAAATGTTTAAACACCGACATGTGGATGAGGCCTAAAAGAGAGAGGCGTACTACATACTCTAGAGATGGAGAGCAATTCAGCCGTACAAACTGTGATCCACTGGAAACTACTGATCTGTGATGGCTCAGGTACTGAAGCCCCACTGTACAAGGTATGATAATCTGTAAGATTACATGGCTGCAGGTCATTGGGGGAGGTCTGTGCGGCCACACAAAAAGACACTAGCCTTCTTTCTGTTTCTTCATCATTGTGAGAAATGGTGGCAGGCAAGAAGGTTTTTTTTCAAATGCAAATCGAATCTCAAAATGTTTCAATTTGTGTGAAATTTTGAATTTCAGGAAATTCTACACAAACCTGATCCACTGCAGTTTTAACTGTTCATCTCTAATGGCCACTTTATAGAAACCTTTGGTATTTAATCATGTTGAAGAGGATTGTGTGTCCCCATTTACACAAAGGCTGGAAAACAAAAGAGTTCTAATACTTGGTGCTTTTTTAGTCACACATTTGACAGATGTTTCTAATGTTGTTTTAAAACTTTTATCCTGGAATAACAGCAGAAAATGTTTTTATTAAATATATCATTTTAACCAATTGTGGACTGAAAGTTGTAACAAATGTAGTAGTGGGAGACTGATCATTTATTTTATGTGTCTTTTTTTATTCCATAGTTTCTCTGTTCTGTTCATATTGTTTGCCCTTTGTATATTCCAATTAGGATATTACCTATTTCTGAAATTACAGCGAACCAATGTAGATTTGCATGAATATGGGTAAATTTCTGCAATATCAAATAGTGCATTATACCACAGACCCCTTGAAAATTAGCATAAGGAGACATTTCTCTGATGCAATCAATAAACTGTGAATAAATTTGCTGTGTCACAACAGGTGATGTAGGGGGGGTAACACAAAACAATAGACTCATAGAATGTTAAGGTACCTTCACACGAAACGACTTTACAACGAGAACGACAACGATCCGTGACGTTGCAGCGTCCTGGATAGCGATATCGTTGTGTTTGACACGCAGCAGCGATCTGGATCCTGCTGTGATATCGCTGGTCATTGAATAAAGTTCAGAACTTTATTTGGTCGTCAGACCGGCGTGTATCGTCAGGTTTGACACCAAAAGCAACGATACCAGCGATGTTTTACGCTGGTAACCAGGGTAAATATCGGGTTACTAAGCGCAGGGCCGCGCTTAGTAACCCGATGTTTACCCTGGTTACCAGCGTAAAAGTAAAAAAAACAAACAGTACATACTCACCTGCGCGTCCCCTGCCGTCCGCTTCCTGCTCTGACTGAGCGCCGGCCCTAAAGTGAAAGTAAAAGCACAGCGGTGACGTCACCGCTCTGCTGTTAGGGCCGGCGCTCACACAGTAAAGGAAGCGGACGCCGGGGGACGCGCAGGTGAGCATGTACTGTTTGTTATTTTTACTTTTACACTGGTAACCAGGGTAAACATCGGGTTACTAAGCGCGGCCCTGCGCTTAGCAACCCGATGTTTACCCTGGTTACCCGGGGACCTCGGCATCGTTGGTCGCTGGAGAGCGGTCTGTGTGACAGCTCTCCAGCGACCAAACAGCGACGCTGCAGCGATCGGCATCGTTGTCGCTATCGCTGCAGCGTCGCTTCGTGTGAAGGTACCTTTAGAGTTGGAAGGGACCTCAAGGATCATCGTGTCCAGCCCCCTGCTCAATGCATGATTCACTAAACCATCTCAGATTCATCTAAACCATTTGTTTGAAGACTTCTACTAAAGGGGAACTCACCACCTCTCATGGCAGCCTGTTCCACTCATTGATCACTCTCACTGTCAAAAAGTTTTTTTCTAATATTATTATTATTTATTTATATAGCACCATTAATTCCATGGTGCTGTACATGAGAAAAGGGGTTACATACAGGGTTATAGATATCGCTAACAGTAAACAAATTTACAATGACAGACTGGGGCAGAGGGGAGAGGACCCTCTCCTTGTGGACTTACGTTCTTTGGGATAATGGGGAAGAGACAGGAGGTCGGGGTGCTGCAGCACTGGTGGTGGTGAGGTGGCAACTCTGGTTTTGGTGAGGCGGCAGCTCGGGTGGTTGGTGAGGCGGCAGCTCGGGTGGTTGGTGAGGCGGCAGCAGCTCGGGTGGTTGGTGAGGTGGCGGCAGCTCGGGTGGCTGGTGAGGCGGCGGCAGCTCGGGTGGTTGGTGAGGCGATGGCAGCTTGGGTGGTTGGTGAGGCGGTGGCATCTCGGGTGGCTGGTGAGGCGGCGGCAGCTCGGGTGCTTGGTGAGGCGGCAGAATGGTTATTGCAGGCTGTAGGCTTTCCTGAAGAGATAGATTTTCAGGTTCGGTCTGAAGGATCCGAGGGTGGTGGATAATCGGACGTGTTGAGGTGTGGAATTCCAAAGGATGGGGGATATTCGGGAGAAATCTAGGAGGCGGTTGTGGGAGGAACGAATAAGTGTGGAGGAGAGTAGGAGGTCTTGGGAGGATTAAAGATTATGTGAGGGAAGATAGTGGGAGATTAGTTCAGAGATATAGGGAGGGGACAGGTTGTGGATGGCTTTGTAGATCAGTGTTAGTAGTTTGAACTGGATTTGTTGGGGAATTGGGAGCCAGTGGAGGGATTTGCAGAGGGGAAAAGCAGGGGAAAAGCGAGGAGAGAGGTGGATTAGCCGAGCAGCAGATGTCATGAATCCCCAATGGCTAGGGATAGCACAGGATTAGCAAAGTATAATAAATATCGGACGAGCTCTAGGGTGATGGAACCTGGGCTGACCGCTGCCCTACGCCTGACAAACGCAACTAGAGATAGCCAGGGAGCGTGCCTACGTTGGTTCTAGATGCCACGCACCAGCCTAAGAGCTAACTAGTACTGCAGAGAAAACAAAGACCTCACTTGCCTCCAGAGGAATTAACCCCAAAGATATAGTTGCCCCCCACATGTATTGACGGTGAAATGAGAGGAAGGCACACACATAGAGATGATGTATATAGTTTTAGCAAATAGAGGCCCGCTGAAAACTAGAAAGCAGAATGACACAAAAGGGGACTGAGCGGTCAGCAAAAAACCCTAATCAAAAAAACCATCCTGAGATTACAAGAACCCATGTGCCAACTCATGGCACATGGGGAGAACCTCAGTCCACTAGAGCAACCAGCTAACAAAGAGACATTCTAAGCAAGCTGGACAAAAAACCAAACAACTGAAAATCAGCACTTAGCTTATCCTGAAAGATCTGGGAGCAGGTAGGCAGGAACCAAACAGAGCACATCTGAACACATTGATAGCCGGCAAGGGAAATGACAGAAAGGCCAGGTAAAATAGGAAACACCCAGCCTCTGATGGACAGATGGAAACCAAAGGCCGCAACCCACCAAAGTCACCCAGTACCAGCAGTAACCACCAGAGGGAGCCCGCAAACAGAATCCACAACAGTACCCCCCCCTTGAGGAGGGGTCACCGAACCCTCACGAGAACCCCCAGGGCGATCAGGGTGAGCTCCATGGAAGGCGCGGACCAAATCAGTCGCATGAACATCGGAGGCGACCACCCAGGAATTGTCCTCCTGACCATAACCCTTCCACTTAACCAAATACTGGAGTTTGCGTCTGGAAACACGAGAATCCAAGATCTTTTCAACAACATACTCCAATTCTCCCTCCACCAGCACCGGAGCAGGAGGCTCGACCGAAGGAACAACAGGCACCTCATACCTCCGCAACAACGACCGATGGAACACATTATGAATAGCGAACGATGCTGGGAGATCCAAACGGAAAGATACAGGGTTAAGAATCTCCGAGATCCTATAAGGACCGATGAACCGAGGCTTGAACTTAGGAGAAGAGACCTTCATAGGGACAAAACGAGAAAACAACCACACCAAGTCCCCAACAAGAAGTCGGGGACCCACGCGGCGACGGCGATTAGCAAACTGCTGAGTCTTCTCCTGAGATAACTTCAAATTGTCCACCACCTGATTCCAAATGTGATGTAGCCTGTCCACCACCACGTCCACTCCAGGACAATCCGAAGACTCCACCTGACCAGAGGAAAAACGAGGATGAAACCCCGAATTACAAAAAAAAGGAGAGACCAACGTGGCCGAACTAGCCCGATTATTAAGAGCAAATTCAGCCAGTGGCAAAAAAGCAACCCAGTCATCCTGATCAGCAGAAACAAAACACCTCAAATAAGTTTCCAAGGTCTGATTAGTTCGCTCCGTCTGGCCATTCGTCTGAGGATGGAATGCAGACGAGAAAGACAAATCAATGCCCATCTTGGCACAAAACGTCCGCCAAAATCTAGACACAAACTGGGATCCCCTGTCAGAAACGATATTCTCCGGAATCCCATGCAAACGAACCACGTTCTGAAAAAACGAAGGAACCAACTCAGAGGAGGAGGGCAACTTAGGCAAGGGCACCAAATGAACCATCTTAGAAAAGCGGTCACACACAACCCAGATAACGGACATTTTCTGTGAAACCGGGAGATCAGAAATAAAATCCATGGAAATGTGCGTCCAAGGCCTCTTCGGGATGGGCAAGGATAACAACAACCCACTAGCCCGTGAACAGCAAGGCTTAGCTCGAGCACACACTTCACAAGACTGCACAAAGGTACGCACATCCCTAGACAAGGAAGGCCACCAAAAAGACCTGGCCACCAAGTCTCTTGTACCAAATATTCCAGGATGACCAGCCAACACAGAAGAATGGACCTCGGAGATGACTCTACTGGTCCAATCATCCGGAACAAACAGTCTTTCTGGTGGACATCGATCCGGTTTATCCACCTGAAACTCCTGCAATGCGCGTCGCAAGTCTGGGGATACGGCGGACAATATTACCCCATCCCTAAGGATACCAGCAGGCCCAGTGTCTCCAGGAGAGTCAGGCACAAAACTCCTGGAAAGAGCATCTGCCTTCACATTCTTTGAACCTGGCAGGTATGAAACCACGAAATTGAAACGAGAAAAAAATAACGACCAACGAGCCTGTCTAGGATTCAAACGCCTGGCAGACTCAAGGTAAATGAGATTCTTGTGATCAGTCAAGACCACCACGCGATGTTTAGCACCCTCAAGCCAATAACGCCACTCCTCAAATGCCCACTTCATGGCCAAAAGCTCCCGATTACCCACATCATAATTGCGCTCGGCGGGCGAGAATTTTCTAGAGAAGAAAGCACATGGCTTCATCACTGAGCCATTAGAACTTCTCTGTGACAAAACCGCCCCCGCTCCAATCTCGGAAGCATCAACCTCCACCTGGAAAGGAAGTGAAACATCTGGTTGACACAACACAGGAGCAGAAGAAAACCGGCGCTTAAGTTCCCGAAAGGCCTCCACGGCCGCAGGAGACCAATCAGCAACATCAGCACCCTTTTTAGTCAAATCAGTCAAAGGTTTAACAATACTGGAAAAATTAGCAATGAACCGACGATAAAAATTAGCAAACCCCAAGAACTTCTGAAGGCTCTTAACAGATGTAGGTTGTGTCCAGTCACAAATAGCCTGAACCTTAACGGGATCCATCTCAATAGTAGAAGGAGAAAAAATGTACCCCAAAAAAGAAATCTTCTGGACTCCGAAGAGACACTTTGAGCCCTTCACAAACAGAGAATTGGCCCGCAAAACCTGAAACACCTTCCTGACCTGTAGAACATGAGACTCCCAGTCATCAGAAAACACCAAAATATCATCCAAATACACAATCATAAACTTATCCAGATATTCACGGAAAATATTGTGCATAAAGGACTGAAAGACTGACGGAGCATTGGAGAGTCCAAAAGGCATTACCAAATACTCAAAATGGCCCTCAGGCGTATTAAATGCGGTTTTCCACTCATCACCCTGTTTTTCCTGTTTTATCCGCACCAGATTATACGCACCACGAAGATCTATTTTAGTGAACCACCTAGCCCCCTTAATGCGAGCAAACAAATCAGTAAATAATGGCAATGGATACTGGTATTTGACTGTAATCTTATTCAGAAGGCGATAATCTATACAAGGCCTCAGGGAACCATCTTTTTTTGCCACGAAAAAAAAAACCTGCTCCCAGAGGGGACGAAGATGGACGAATATGTCCCTTTTCCAAGGACTCCTTAATATAATTCCGCATAGCAGTATGCTCTGGCAGTGACAGATTAAATAAACGACCCTTAGGGAACTTACTGCCAGGAATCAATTCTATAGCACAGTCACACTCTCTATGGGGAGGGAGCGAATTGAGCTTAGGCTCCTCAAAAACATCCCTATAATCCAACAAAAACGCAGGGATCTCCGAAGGAGTAGATGAAGCGATAGAAATCGGAGGTGCATCATCATGAACCCCCTGACATCCCCAGCTTAGCACAGACATTGTTTTCCAGTCCAGGACAGGATTATGAGTTTGTAACCATGGCAGACCAAGCACTAGTACATCATGTAAATTATACAGTACAAGGAAGCGAATCACCTCCTGATGAACGGGAGTCATGCGCATGGTCACTTGTGTCCAATACTGCGGTTTATTCATAGCCAATGGTGTAGAATCAATTCCTTTCAGAGGAATAGGAACTTCCAGAGGCTCTAGACTAAAACCGCAGCGTTGAGCAAATGACCAATCCATAAGACTCAGGGCAGCGCCTGAATCCACATAGGCATCGACGGAAATGGAAGACAGTGAAAAAATCAGAGTCACAGACAAAATGAACTTAGACTGCAGAGTATCAATGGCAAAAGATTTATCAACCCTTTTTGTGCGTTTAGAGCATGCTGATATAACATGAGCTGAATCACCACAATAAAAACACAAACCATTTTTCCGCCTATAATTTTGCCGTTCACTTCTGGACTGAATTCTATCACATTGCATAGTCTCAGGTGCCTGTTCAGAAGACACCGCCAACTGGTGCACGGGTTTGCGCTCCCGTAAACGCCGATCAATCTGAATGGCCATAGCCATAGACTCATTCAGACCTGTAGGCGCAGGGAACCCCACCATAATATCCCTAATGGCCTCAGAAAGACCATTTCTGAAGTTTGCAGCCAGGGCGCACTCATTCCACTGAGTAAGCACCGACCATTTCCGAAATTTCTGACAATATATTTCCGCTTCATCATGCCCCTGAGAGAGGGCTAATAAAGCCTTTTCAGCCTGAATCTCTAGGTTAGGTTCCTCATAGAGCAATCCCAATGCCAGAAAAAACGCATCCACACTGAGCAATGCAGGATCCCCTGGTGCCAATGCAAATGCCCAATTCTGAGGGTCGCCCCGTAGGAACGATATAACAATCTTGACCTGTTGAGCAGGGTCTCCAGAGGAGCGAGATTTCAAAGAGAGAAACAATTTACAATTGTTCCTGAAATTCAGGAAGGTAGATCTATCTCCAGAAAAAAACTCTGGAATAGGAATTCTAGGTTCAGACATGGGAGTGTGAACAACGAAATCCTGTATGTTTTGAACCTTTGCCGCGAGATTACTCAGGCTGGAAGCCAAACTCTGGACATCCATGATAAACAGCTAAGAACAGAGCCATTCAAGGGTTAAGAGGAGGTAAGAAGCAGCTAGACAGCAATTAAGGGCTAGGCAGCAAAACTCTGAAGGAAAAAAAAAAAAACAATTCCCTTGAACACTTCTTTTTCTCCTGCTTCAGCCCAAACAATTAACACTTTGTGGGCCGGCTATACTGTCATGAATCCCCAATGGCTAGGGATAGCACAGGATTAGCAAAGTATAATAAATATCGGACGAGCTCTAGGGTGATGGAACCTGGGCTGACCGCTGCCCTACGCCTGACAAACGCAACTAGAGATAGCCAGGGAGCGTGCCTACGTTGGTTCTAGACGCCACGCACCAGCCTAAGAGCTAACTAGTACTGCAGAGAAAACAAAGACCTCACTTGCCTCCAGAGGAATTAACCCCAAAGATATAGTTGCCCCCCACATGTATTGACGGTGAAATGAGAGGAAGGCACACACATAGAGATGATGTATATAGTTTTAGCAAATAGAGGCCCGCTGAAAACTAGAAAGCAGAATGACACAAAAGGGGACTGAGCGGTCAGCAAAAAACCCTAATCAAAAAAACCATCCTGAGATTACAAGAACCCATGTGCCAACTCATGGCACATGGGGAGAACCTCAGTCCACTAGAGCAACCAGCTAACAAAGAGACATTCTAAGCAAGCTGGACAAAAAACCAAACAACTGAAAATCAGCACTTAGCTTATCCTGAAAGATCTGGGAGCAGGTAGGCAGGAACCAAACAGAGCACATCTGAACACATTGATAGCCGGCAAGGGAAATGACAGAAAGGCCAGGTAAAATAGGAAACACCCAGCCACTGATGGACAGATGGAAACCAAAGGCCGCAACCCACCAAAGTCACCCAGTACCAGCAGTAACCACCAGAGGGAGCCCGCAAACAGAATCCACAACAAGCAGAGTTGAGGACAGACTGGAGTGGTGCAATGAGTAAGCGGGGAGGCCACAGAGGAGGGTGTTGCAGTAATCGAGGCGGGAGATAATGAGGGCATGCAGAAGAGTTTTAGTAGATTGTGGGCTGAGGAAGGAACGGATTCTGGCAATATTTTTGAGTTGGAGGCGACAGGTGGTGGCAAGAGTTTGGACATGTGGTTTGAAGGACGGAGCAGAGTCGAGAGTTACCCCGAGGCAGCGGATTTCAGGTGCGGGAGAGAGCGTGATGCTAATATCTAATCTGTATTTTCTTGCTTTCAGTTTCATTCCATTTCTTCTCGTGTTTTCATGTGCAAACGAGAATAATGATGATCCCTCTACACTGTGACATTCCTTCAGATATTTGTAGGCAACTATTAAGTCTTCTGTTAGCCTTCTTTTTTGCAAGCTATACATTCCCAGATCCTTTAACCGTTCCTCATAGGACATACTTTGAAGTCCGCTTACCATTCTAGTAGTTCTTCTCTGAACTCCAGATTATCAATTTCTTTTTTAAAATGTGGTGCCCATAACTGGACACAGTATTCCAGATGAAACCTAACCAAAGAGGACTAGACAGTGATAACTACTTCACGTGATCTAGACTCTATGCTTTTCTTAGTACATCCAAGAACTGTGTTTGCCTTTTTTGCTCCTCATCACACTGTTGACTCTTGTGCAGTCTGTAATCTATTAGTATACCCATGTCTTTTTCAAACGTGCTGAGGCTTAGTTCCATTTCTCCCATTCTATACTGTAGATGCATTTTTCATTTTCCTTGCCCAGATGTAGAATCTTGCATTTCTCCCTGATAAATATCATTCTATTAGTCACAGCCCATTGTTCAAACTTATCAAGATCCTTCTGAATCCTTTTTCTGTCTTCTCCAGTGTTAGGCTAGGTTCACATTGCATTAGGGCAATCTGTTAAGCGCATAGCGCTAGCGGATTGCGCTAATGCAATGTATCTATAGGGATCGCGTTTGCCGATCCCATTAGCGCAGATCCCTGATCTGCGCTAGCGAGGAACGGACCTCAGGCGCACCTCGGACGCTGCAAGCAGCATCCAACGTCTGTCAGAAAATGACGGCACATTGCTAGCGCGTGGCAAAAATGGCATGCGCTAGCGATGCGCTAGAGAGCAGATTCACATTGCCGTCAATGGGTGCGCTAACGGACCCGTTGCATGGTGCTAATTGCGTCAATTTCGCCATGCAATGCAGTCCGTTAGCGTTAACCCATTAACGCAATGTGAACCTAGCCTAAGATATCCATGCTAAGTTTGCATTTTCTGCAAATTTGATTAGTTTAACTTCACTTCCCTTATCTAGATTGTTTATAAAAAATCTTGAACAACACTGGGACTAGGACAGAGCCTTGTGGTACTCCACTTGAAACACTTTTCCAATTGGATGTGCAACAATTTATTACCTTTCTATGATCACTGAGCCGGTTATGAATCCACTTAATCGTTGCTTTGTCAATCCCATACTTGGTCATTTTTTCAATAAGAATAGTATAAGATACTTTATCAAATGCTTTGCTGAAGTCGAGATATACTATATCTACTGCATTTCCCTGATCCACCCAGTCAGTAATTCCATCATAGAAGGAAATTAGATTAGTCTGGCATGACTTGTTTTCTACAAACCCATGCTGGCTCTGGTTAATATACAATATTTCCAATAATAGGTATTAATAATGTGTTTAAACCTATGAGAGGAGGATATCATATAATAAAATGACTGAGCAAAAAGTCTTTATGGATTTATGAATAGTAAACACTGAGATCATTAGGATTGAATATCCAACAATATATAATATATCATGATTTATTCTGTTCTTATTGTTGGTTACTAGGGATGAGTGGACTCGTGTATGTTCAAGTTCGTCAGGTTCTATCGAACTTTTGTCAAAAGTTCAGTTTGGGTACAAGAACATTACCTGAACTTGAACCTGGACCCAAACCTCATAGACGTAATTGGGGACCCAAACTTTGTAAAAAAGCCGTTAAATGGTTTTAGTAGGGGCTAGGAGTCTCTCTCTTTTCCAGAACTCTGAACACTAAAACAAACTACCAGGAGAAGTCCGTGTTCTGAGTTCAGCACCAGAAGCTAGATGTATGGTATGAACCCTGAACTTTACAGATCAGGTTCATTCATCTCTATTGGTTACTTAATTTGTACACAGTTTTGTATTCAGAATATGGTTGTGCTCTAACATGTCTATTTCTTACACATGACTATTTGGGATAAGACATCTCCAACATACTGACTTGAAGGTTTGTAATTAATGAGAAGTTCAGAGTTGTGCTGAAACACTTTGGCGATTTTAACTAACTACAGCAACTACTGAGGTTTTACAGAGATGGAATTAAAAGAAATATTTCTAATCTGTGTGGAATGCTGAAATTCCTTTGTTCATCATATTTTATGGAATCTTGTTGTATTTCATGAAATCAGTGCACAGGTTTTGTCCGAAACTATGAGAGTGAACCCAAGATTACTTTTATGTGCCTGTTTGGTTGAACTTATTAGTGCATTCAATTTGGTGCACATGACTGCTGCAGAAACGTCATAAAGACGAGGGACAAAAGTAGTGCTCATTTCTTACACTATGCAGACTTTAGCTTTTTAGTTTTACTCTCATTGAATTCACATTGCTTGCTACTTTCATGCAATGCTTAGTGAGAACTTTAGTGCTGTTGTGTGGAGGTTCTTACAGGTGTAGTCTCATGGGCATCTCTAAGACTGTGTTTGCCTAAAGTTGACAAGAAGACATAAAATAGATTCCTCTCTACTGTATTTGCAATACTTAAGAACTGAATATAAACAGCATATCAACATATGTCTGCAGTGTGATTGTTAGCATTGTTATTCTGGCTCACTTTTGCCTCCTAAAGAATTCCTGTTTAAGAGAAACTGGTGGGGCTGCATAACAATAACAGCAGCCACTTATATTGAGATGCTGTTTTCATCCTGTTCTGTTGGTACATTTAGTAAATAAAGTACGGTGGGGCCTGTTTTGTCCAGCATATCTTCTCGCCATCCTTACAGTAGTCCAACTAAACATACAGTATCTCATTGCAGAATTGGTATAGTCCCTAAAATAGTCATAACATGTTGACATATGGCTTTCCACAAAAATTCAGTATACTGCTGTCCAACTACTAAATGTACAATATAAGTCCATACTGGAGGATCCCACTCTGCAGTGGATTGAACAAACTTGTTTCGAAAAACAATTGCTGCTTATTTTAGCAATATAATATGTTAAAATGAAAATGATCGTATTTTTACGCTCAGTGTAAAATGCCTATTGCTTTTATCTCACATTATTTACAAATGGGAATCCTTATAATGCATCTTGAGGAAAAACAGATTGTAGGAAACATGCAATGTGGGAACATTTCCAAACAGGCAGAAGGATCTGTCACTGCAACACAACACAAGCCTTTCAATGTTCTGCTTCTTACTTCTTAAAAGTTTACTATGAATGATATTTCCACAGAACAATTTGATAGTACAGTTTATGAAGGACTAAAATGTTAGAATTTATTGGATATTTTAATGATTCAGGAAATTAAAAGACAATTGATAGACATTGCTTGATGTTTAATCTATTATTTTATTAGTTTATGCATAGGTTGAAGAGAACTATAAAATTATGATTTTGTAATTGTTGTGTCTTGCAGCATTTAGGCTGGAGCTACACAGTGACACAAGGTGCGCAACCAAAGATTACAATGTTTACTTGCATGCTGTGGTCGCAGCTAGAGATAGTTTCATAGTTTCGTGTTACAAGGTTGAAGGTAGGTCTAAGGCCATGGAGTTCAACCTATAAACTAACATGTTGATCCAGAGGAAGACAGAAACCCCATTGGGAAAACACTAATAGCTCCATATTAGAGGAAAAATGTCTTCCCGACTCCATACAGCAATTAGACTACTTTCCTGGATCAAGGCCCCATCACAGGTCTAGTGCCTGTGACCTTTAATATTGCATTTATCAAGAATGGCATCCATGCCCTTCTTGAATTTTAGATGAGCGGATATTTTGAAATTTGAATTCTCCGGTTTCGACAAATTTTCTGTGAAAATTTCTGTTACCATGAATAAATGTGTGCCTATCTCAACATACTATAGAGAATTATGTGATAGAAAACCAAGTTCACTGCCTACTTTTTTTTAAAATTTTTGCTCAGAATTTACGTGGTATAAAGCTTCTCTATTTGTTCTAGTAAATAATAATACATTATAAATAATTATGAGACACCTCAGTAGTCTATCTTATGAAATGGACATTTACTGAAATCTAAGTACATGTAGAGATGACAGATTGTGAGCATACCAGGCTGTCTGGTCAGACATGAAAAGACAGGACTTTATTGCCATTTAGTCACCAAGTGACACAGTGTCACACTCTTTAACTCACAAACATGTACAGTAAAGATTTGGCACAAAAAAGAAAACCTTCTCACACCATATTCATTAATAAACATTAAGGAAGACACTTTAAAGCGCCAAACTCTTCAATGAAGACTATTGACCAAACACCTGTTCCTCATCTGTTATCCAGACCATTCTCTTTGTCTCTTCTTCCTGAGGAGAGAGGTGAGAAAGAACACAGTAATACATGGCCAAAGACACTTCTCCAACAGATGGGAAGCTGGAGAAGAAAGGAGGTGATGGTGAAGAAGATGTTACCCATTGTAAATCCAGGTGAAAGAATCAAAGTACAACTTGTGATACAATTAAAGATCTCCAGAATGACGTGTTCCTACAGCTGCACTGCTACACTCCCCATATCACATTAGTATATTGGAAACATTTAAAAAAGTTTCATCAAGTTTAAGAAATAAGCTCCAGGAGAGAACTCAGTCTTCACAATAGCAGTCTACAGTTATACCTAGGGCCAGCATTAGATTAGTTTCATCCCTCGTTTTGGGAGACGTTAGTAGTCATCTATGCATCAACACTTCCCGTTCATATTGTTAAGACAAATACATATGTATCTATACGGCATGTATGGAGCTGGCTCAGATTGCAGCAGTTTAACTTCTTAGATGCCGCAGTTCCTATTGAGGCCTATAGTTCCTCCTCCCATCCACCTTAAAAGGAATCTGTCAACAGGTTTTTGCTATGTAATCTGAGGAAAGCATGAGGTAGGGGTTAAAATACAGATTTCAATGATGTGTCACATATCCAGCTATGTGCTGTTGTTTTATCACCTTGTGATTATTATTGTTTGGACTACATCAGCACGTGCATGCTAGTCTGACTCCGCCCCCACCTGTGATTCTTTCTATAGAACTTGTACGTACAGAGACTGGCATTGTTGCTAACCAAAACCCATCAAACAATGGTTGGATTTCTCTGTATTTAAATTGCGCCCCTCTTGGAACTTTTTTCCATTTTTTTTTCTATATAGAATAATGAATAACGGTATTCAAAACTATAACTTGTCACATAAAAAAACAAGGTCCATATGGCTATATCAAAGGAAAAATAAAAAATAATATATGGGTTTTGGAAGGCAAGGATCAAAAAGTAAAAGCTGAAAAATAGAAATATTGCTGTGTCTAGAAATAGTTACTTGAAAAATGGAAAATGTTAAGGTTATTTTACACAGGCAGATGACTGACCAAGTGAGCATTTGTAGCTTGGGTGGATCATGAAAATTGCTTTAAAAAATATAATTTTATGAAGGTCAAAAATTAAAGGGGTTGTCCACTACTTTCAGTTAACCCCCCAATGTATAACCCCGGGACCCCTAATGAATTGTGCAAATACCTTCCATTGCCATTTTTGCCTGTGAGCGGCGCTATGCTGGCGGCTGAGTCCGGGTCACGTGACCCCCAGGCTGCAGCCGCCGCTTACTTCCGCTGACGTCACGTCAATTTCCAGACTCTGGAAATTGACGTGACGTCAGCAGCAGGCGTGACCCAGCCTCCAAAGACAGCAGTCACTCAAGAGTGACTGGGCTGTGGGTGGGGCCGGGGGCTGCAAGGCTGAGCTGGGGTGGTGGGCAGGGCTGTGCTGGTGGTGGGCGGGGCTAGGCAGGGATATGTACGTCCGATCACTATGTGATGTGCCAGCGCCGGGGGTCTGCGTGCCGGCGCCGGGGGTCTGCGTGCCGGCGCAGGGATGTGCTGGCACCAGGGGTCTGCGTGCCGGCGCCAGGGGTCTGCGTGCCGGCTCCAGGGGTCTGCGGGCGGTGCTGGGGTCTGCTGCAGGGAGGGTCATTGGCGTGTCTCTGTGTGTAGGCATCATCCAATGGGACTTTTTGTCCCATCGGGCTCTGCCTGCTACAGTGACAGTGAGTGACACATTAGCCATGATGGGACAGTAGTAGTCCCATCATCCGGCTAATGTGTTGAATGTAAAAAAAACACATACACATATACAGTACATACATACATACAACACACACCATGTGACATGTAACATGTGACATGCAACATGTGACAACATGCGACATGTGGCAACATGTGACAACATGTGACATGCAACATACAATATGCGATGACATGCGACATACAATGACATGCAACATGCGATGACATGTGACAACATGCGACGACATGCACCATGCGACATGCAACATGTGACGACGTGCACCAAGCGACATTCACCATGCGATGACATGCGACATGTGACAACATACGACATGCAACATACAACATGCGATGACATGCGACATGCAATGACATGCAACATGTGATGACATGCGACATGTGACTACATGCGACGACATGCACCATGTGACATGCGATGACATGCAGCATGCGACATGTGACGACATGCAACATGTGACATGCACCATGCGACATGCACCATGCGACAACATGCGACATGCGGTGACATGCAACATACGACTTGCAACATGCGACAACATGCAACATGTGACATGCGACATGCACCATTTGATGACATGCGACTTGCGATGACATGCGACATGCTATGACATGCAATATGCAGCATGCGACATGCGATGACATGCAACATGCAGCATGTGACATGCGATGACATGCAACATGTGACATGCACCATGCGACATGCACCATGCGACATGCACCATGCGACAACATGCGACATGCGGTGACATGCAACATACGACTTGCAACATGCGACAACATGCAACATGTGACATGCGACATGCACCATGCTATGACATGCCACTTGCGATGACATGCGACATGCTATGACATGCACCATGCGACATGCACCATGCAATGACATGCGACATGTGACAACATGCGATGACATGCACCATGCGACGGCATGCGACATGCACCATGCGACATGCACCATGCGACGACATGCACCATGCGACATGCACCATGCGACGACATGCAACATGTGACATGCACCATGCGGCGACATGCAACATGCGACGACATGCAACATGCAGTGACATGCACCATGCGACATGCACCATGCGACATGCACCATGCAATGACATGCGACATGTGACAACATGCGATGACATGCACCATGCGACGGCATGCGACATGCACCATGCGACATGCACCATGCGACGACATGCAACATGCGACATGCACCATGCGATGATATGCGACATGCAACATATGACATGCAACATGCGATAAAATGCGACATGCAGCATGCAACATGCGATGACATGCGATGACATGCGACGACATGCAACATGTGACATGCACCATGCGACATGCGACATGCAACATGCGACGACATGCACCATGCGACATGCAACATACGACATGCGATGACATGCGGCATGCTGCATGGACATGCAATGACATGCGACAACATGCGACATGCACCATGCGACGACATGCAATATGCCACATACAGTACATACATACAGTACATACATACAACATACATATAGTCGTCGCCCCTTGATAAAGCAATTTACATCGTGGGCGAAACGCGCGTCGGGGACTGTGCCTGAGGATCCGATCCGGTGTGCGCCGCCTTGGTGCCTTGCAGCGGTAAGAGCAGCCTGTATCATTTGTTACGTTATGCCAGTTTGGCTCATGGCTTTATACGCAACTACAGCAGTAGGTCTCTTGCAATAATGGTATGCATGCTGGCCCCATAGACGGTGCACACTGGGGGACTCCCACCTATCTGTTTTACCATCCTGGTATTTTATTACATTTCGTGTAAATCTTTGTATGGATTAGTTATTATGTAAATTATATGTGCATTAATAAAGTATTTATTACCTACACACTCTGAGTTTTCTCCTATCTTCTATGGCTCTTTTGGAGTTGGTTCTTTTCGGTGAGGGGCTGTTTGGCACTATTTAGCGCTATTCCTCTCCCCTCAGTATCTAGCATGTTGCCTGGTTTTGGTATTATTATACATATAGACATACAGTACATATAACATAGAGTACATACTCACCATCACTTGTCACTTTGTTCCCCGAAGCCAGTGACATCTGTAAAAAATATTAAAATAATAAACAAACACTATACTCCTTGATCCGCAGAAATCCAATTAAAACGAGTGTCCCTCCACGATCTCCCATGGAGAGCAGGAGCATCAGCTTATGCGACCGCTCTCCAGGGGCTCCAGGAATACAATGATGGAAGGTATCCTTCCACAATGTATTCCTCACAATGTATTCCTACGCCCCTGTGAGAAAATAGTACCTAGTCTCACTTATGGCATTGCTGTGTGAGAAATTTTCCCAGGCAGCAATTGCCATAAAGTGAGACTTTGTCCTAAGGTAACCTCTCAGTGATGCACTGCAGGAGCCATTGTCTCCTGTCAGTGTGTCACTGAAGGTCCTATAGAGCAGTGACATCACGTGATGTCATTGTTCTATAGGGGAGATCATCGTGGGACACTCGTTATTAATTGGACTATGGCAGACAGGTAGTATACAGTTTATTATTTTACGTTTTTTGCAGGCACTGAAGTATGGTAAGTATGTTTAAATGAAGAATATTAAAATACTTTTTTCCTAAAGTGTGTGTGTTTTATTAACCCTTTACTAGTATTGGATTAATATTGGATAGGCATCTTATTGATGCCTCTCCGTTATTAACCCGGCTTAATGTCACCTTGCAATAGCAAGGTGACATTAACCCCTTATTACCCCATATCCCACCACTGCATGGGAGTGGGAAGAGAGGAGCTAAGTGCCGGAATTGGTGCATCTTACAGATGCGCCATTTCTGGGGCGGCTGCGGACTGGTATTTGTAGCCGGGGGGGTGCCAATATCCCTGGCCCCTCTGTAGGCTATGAATATCAGCCCGCAGCTGTCTACGTAGCCTTCCTGGCTATAAAATATAGGGGGACCCCTCATCTTTTTTTTGGGGGGTCCCCCTATTTTAATAGCCAGTAAAGGCTACGCAGACAGCTGCGGGTTGATATTCATAGCAGGCTACAAATATTGGCCCCCGGACGTCGGTTTTCCCCCTCTGGTGCAGAAAACTGCGCAGGAGCCCACACCTTTTTTTCCGTTTTTTTTAAATTAAACGCTCATTAAGGCCTCTTTCACACTTGCATCGGTACGGGTCCGTCACTATGCGTCGGGCCGATGTACCGATGCACGTTGTAAAATTCATGCACGACGTGGGCAGCGGATGCAGTTTTTCAACGCATCCACTGCCTATTCTAAAGTCCGGGGAGGAGGGGGCGGAGTTTCGGCCACGCATGCGCAGTAGAAAATGGCGGATGCGACTGACAAAAAAACGTTCACTTGAACGTTTTTTCATGCTGACGGTCCACCAAAACACGACAAATCCGTTGCATGACGGACGCGACGTGTGGCCATCCATCGCGATCCGTCACTAATACAAGTCTATGGGTAAAAAATGCATCCTGCGAGCACATTTGCAGGATTCATTTTTTTCCCAAAACGACGGATTGCGACGGATTGCTAAAAAATGCAAGTGTGAAAGTAGCCTTAGAAACATCGGCCTTTCTATTATATATCTATGGATATACTGTATCTATCTATAGGTATATTTATAGATAGATATATCTATAGATACATAGATGTATCTATCCATATATCTGGCTGCTTTCACACATCAGGTTTTTGCCGTCAGGCACAATCCGGCGAGTTTTGAAAAAAACGGATCCGTTTTTTCCGCCGGATCCGTTTTTTTCTCATGGCCACACGTTTCATCCGTTTTTTGCCGGATCCGTCAAAAAAGCTGTTTCCACCGGACGGAAAACACATACAGAGGAACGGTTTTTCTGTCCGGCGAAAAAACCCACAGCGATGGATCCAGCGAAAACGTATGAAACTAAGATGTGAAATGATGAATCCGGCCTCCGAATCCATTTTTTCATGCATGTTTCCATTCAAATCATGCACATTTTCCGTTTATTTATTTATTTCCAAAAACTGCATCAAAACCGTGCAAAAACCGCACCAAAAACAGCATCAAAACTGCACCAAAAACTGCATTAAAACTGCACCAAAAACTGCATCAAAACCTGGTGCAGTTTTGCACTTTTGGTGCGGTTTTGATGCAGTTTTTGGTGCGTTTTTTTGTGCGGTTTTGATGCAGTTTTTGGTGCGGTTTTGATGCAGTTTTTGGTGCAGTTTTGATGCAGTTTTTGGTGCGGTTTTGATGCAGTCTTTGGTGCGGTTTTGATGCAGTTTTTGGTGCAGTTTTGATGCATTTTTGATGCAGTTTTTTGTGCAGTTTTGATGCAGTGTTGATGCAATTTTGGTGCGGTTTTGATGCAGTTTTTGGTGCGGTTTTGATGCAGTTTTTGGTGCAGTTTTGATGCATTTTTGATGCAGTTTTTGGTGTGGTTTTGATGCAGTTTTTGGTGTGGTTTTTGTGTGTTTTTCATGCAGTTTTTGGTGCAGTTTTGATGCGTTTTTGATGCAGTTTTCAGGGCGTTTTTTGCGCGGTTTTGATGCAGTTTTTGGTGCAGTTTTGGTGCAGTGTTGATGCAATTTTGGTGCAGTTTTGATGCAGTTTTTGGTGTGGTTTTGTGCGTTTTTTATGCAGTTTTTGGTGCGGTTTTGATGCAGTTTTTTTGTGCAGTTTTGATGTGCTTTTGGTGCAGTTTTTGGTGCATTTTTTGCGCGGTTTTGATGCATTTTTTAATTCGCTTTTGGTGCAGTTTTTGAGCGTTTTTTATGCATTTTGGTGCGTTTTTGAAAGCTAAATAAAGATGTATTATTGAACAAAAGAAAAGATTTGTGATGTCATTATTGTCCAACCTCCTATTTTACATTTGTCTAACCCACACTCCATTACACACACAGATAGACAGATAGATGATAGATGAAATGGATAGACAGATCTACATATAGATAGATCTATAGATGCATACATCTATCTATTCATATATCTATCTATAGATATATCTGTAGATTTAAACAAAAATCAGGCAGCACTCCATTATTTCTTGCTTCAGCGTGCAGTGTTTAATTACACCCACATGTCTGTCCGACGTTTCGGCTCTAAATGAGCCTTTCTCAAGCCTCTCAAGGCTTGAGAAAGGCTCATTTAGAGCCGAAACGTCGGACAGACATGTGGGTGTAATTAAACACTGCACGCTGAAGCAAGAAATAATGGAGTGCTGCCTGATTTTTGTTTAAATCTATGGATATTGGTTAGCTGGTGGACGGGCTTCCTGAAGGCTTTGCACCCAGAAGATAAGTCTAAGAGTGTTGTGCTGTTCCTTTTTCTATACGAATATATAGATATATCTGGATAGATATATCTATTGATAGATGTATGGATAAAGTAGGGTGTGTGTCCACTGTCCGGATTACATCCGAATTAGCTGCAGATTGGATGCTGCATACTTGTAGTCCCATCGGATGATGCCTGCACACACACCCCAAAAGACCCCCAGCACAGCCCCGCACATACCCGAACAGTCCCGCACACACCCGAACAGCCAGGCACCCACCTGAAAAGCCCAGCACACACCCGAACAGTCCCGCACACACCCGAACAGCGCCACACACACACAAACAGTCCCGCACACATCCAAAGATCCCGCAGACCCAGCACACACACATGCACACAGTCACCGCCCACACACTTCCCTCTTCCCGAACTGCAGCGTTTCTCGGACCCACATCCACAGCAAAACTGCAGATCTCTTTTACATCTGCGGTTTTGTGGTTTTTGAAAGTCTAAGGGTGCAGAAATGCTGCAGTTCCGCACAAAAGAAGTGACATGCTGGGAGAAAAAAAACCTGCGTTTCGTTGTGGCTTTTTCCGCAGCATGTGCACAAGTCTGCGGCTCCCATAGACTTACATTGGTTGTTGTGCACTACACTGCGGATTTGATGCAATTCTGTGTGGCAGAAAACGTTGTGGATCTGCTATCAAATCCGCAACGTGTGCACACAGCCTTAGCATTTAGTGAACCTAGCAAAAAAAGCCAAGCAAAAAACAAGTGTGGGATTACACTTTTTTTGCAATTTCATTGCACTTTGAATTTTTTTCACATTTTCTGTTACACGACATGGTAAAACCAATGGTGTCGTTCAACAGTAGAACTTGTCCCACAAAAAATAAGCCCTCACATGGCCATATTAATGGAAAGATTATGGCTCTGGAAAGAAGGGGAGCGATAAACGAAAACAAAAAAGCTCCAGGGGTGAAGGGGTTTAGAAACATGGATATGGACATAGCTATGGAAATAGACATAGATATATAGATATATCTGTATGTATTCATCTATCTATTTGTTATCTATCTATTATCTATCTATCTATCTATCTATCTGTGTGTAATGAAGTGTGGGTTGGACAAATGTAAAAGAGGAGGTTGGACAGAAATGACATCAAAAATCTTTTTGAAGATAGAGGGGGGAAAGGAGGGAGGGGTTGGGGTGTATTTTGGAGTGGGTGTGCCAGGTGCAGAGTTACAGGCGAGTGCAATGCATCATGGAACTTGTAGTAATAGAGCACAATAACTCAGGAGAAAGGAAGTTGTCGATTAACCCCATGAGAGCTGGATCCAGCACTAAAGATGTGCTGCTACAGCATGATAAAAATTAATATTGCTAAAATAAACACAGTAGATGTTTTCAGTGGCACATAATAGCAAGATTTATGAAAAACAAAAGTTATAGTAGTGGACAACTTCTTTAACATTGGTCATCAGCACATCCCATTCTGTTAATAAAATTGACAGGGGAAGGAGAAAACAGTAATACAAATGATAATTCATACAAACGCCCTTCTCTATATGATTATTGAAAATGGTTCTAAAGGAGGGCAGCCTGACTTTCTATGTCATTGCATATTACAGGCAATATGTCTGCCAGTTTTAATGGACGCTTACTTAAAAGATAGTGCTTTCTTTTTTTCCTGGACTGTACCAGGATAACAAAGATTAAGTAAAACATTGCAAGATGCTGTAGAAACAAGGCAGACTTTCTCTTTAGCTTGATTTTGGACATTTTTGGATCCTTTTTTAATATATCATTGTAAATATCAAAAGGAAAAAATGACAAAATATTTCCTAAGATTGATGCCTTCATTACCTAACCAAAAAAAAAACATGCTCTGGTTTTCCTTGTTCTTATCTGAATGTGCACATTGTAGATTTAGTCTAAAGGCAGCAAAACCATGAGTGAGCACATATGGAAACATGTGAAACAAACCAGAAAGTGTGTTAGATCTTAAATTCTGCAAAGTACTCTTCCTTTCTTCTGATGACAAGTTTACAATGTGTGTCGTGTGTGACATACACTGCTCAAAAAGATATAGGGAACACTTAAACAACACAATGTAACTCCAAGTCAACCACACTTCTATTAAATCAACCTGTCCAGTTATGAAGTAACACCGACTGGGAATCAATTTCTCCTGCTATTGTGCAAATGGAACATACAAAAGGTAGAAATGATAGACAATTAGCAAGACAACGCCTATAAAGGAGTGGTTGTGCAGGGGGTGACCACAGACCAGTTCTCTGTGCTCAAGGGGAAGAAAATCCCAGCACTCACATGTTGAATGAATAATTAGCGTTTATTCCAGTGCAAATCCAATTAGGAGGTTTCAGCCCATCCCAGACTTATTTCAACAGGATGGCACATCAATGCAAACTGTGGCAAGAAGGGTAGATGTGTCAGTCAGCACAGTGTCTAGAGCATGGAGCAGACACCAGGAGTTAGGCCAGTCTACCAGGAGACATGGAGGGGGCCATAGGAGGGCAACAACTCAGCAGCAGGACCGCTATCTTCTCCGTTGTGCAAGGAGGAACAGGAGGAGCAGTGCCAGAGACCTGAAATATTACCTCCAGCAGGCCACTAACATCCATGTGTCTGCTGAAACTGTCAGAGGCAGACTCCATAAGGATTACAGCACAACACTGTGCAGGGTGATTGGCATTTGCTAGAGAACACCAAGATTGGCAGATTTGACATTGGCACCCTGTGCTCTCCATGGAAGAGAGAAGGTTCAAACTGAGCACATTTGACAGAAGAGACAGAGTCTGGAGACGCTGTGGAGAATGTTCTGCTGCCTGCAACATCCTCCAGCATGACCGATTTGGCAGTGAATTAGTAATGGTTTGTTGAATCATTTCTTTGGAGGGCTACACAGCCCTCCACATGCTAGCTAGAGGTACCCTGACTGTCATTAGGTACCGGGATGAGATCCTCAGACCCATTGTGAGACCATATGAAGGTGCACTGGGCCCTGGGTTCCTTCTGATGCATGACAATGTTAGGCCTCATGTGTCTGAAGTGTGTCAGTAGTGTCTGCATAATGAAGGCATTGATGCTGTGGACTAGCTTCCACAGACCTGATTCCAGTAAAGCACATCTGTGATATCAAATCTCATTCAATCCACTAATGTCACGCTGCATCACAGACTGTCCAGTGGTTAACTGATGCTTTAATCTAGGTTTCGTCGGAGATCATTCAGGATAACATCCGCTGCCTCATCAGGAGCATGCCCATGGATTGTAGGGAGGTTATACTGGTATATGGAGGCCACACACACTACTGAGCATCATTTCCTTCTCTTGAGGCATTTCCACTGAAGTTGGAGCAACCTGTAATTTGATTTTCCACTTTTATTTTGAGTATCATTCCAAATCCAGACCTCCATGCACTATTAATTTTGATTACATTGATTATTTTATGATTTATTGTTCTCAACACATTCCTCTATGTAATGAATAAAGATTTGCAGCTAGAATATTTCATTCAGTGATACCTAGGATATGGTGGTATTTTAGTGCCCCCTTTATTTTTTGAGCAGTGTATATAATGTGGGTATCACCTGCAGTGAGACCCATGTGTGTAATTCCAGCAGCTCCCTTCTCTGTACAGAAATTCACAGCAGCAGACCTTAATGAATTTCTTGCTGCACTACCCTGAACTACAACTCCCAGTAGACATTGCCCTTCTCTGCATCCTAGGGGAGGAGGAGCAGCCGAGGAAGTGACTGATTGGCTGAGCGAAATGGAGAAGATGGGAGGAGGGGTCGAGACACCACAGGAGCAGAGCCCAGTGTGCAGACTGATGCTTCTGCTAATCCCTGGGGAAGGACTGTGAGCAGTGACATTGCACCAGAACCCCAGACTAGCCAGATGATTCGGGAATACCCTCCTCCCCCTGGCTTCACCGAAAGAAGAATTCTGCCTCCCATTCCTAAGGGAGTGAATCCTAAAGCCCCAGTGTGACTACAGAAAAGCTACTTCAAAGGATAAAAAATAAAAACTTTCTATAAGGGAGCCTTGCTGGGATTGATGGTTCCACACACTTGAAGTGAAGGAAGTTTTGTTTTGTTATGTGCACCAATAAGGTCTACAAGAGCTCCGTCATCCACGCAACTGGGCCCCAACAGTGAACTGTGTTGTTAGGCTGCAGCCATTTATAGTTAAGCAGTTTTAGCTAGGAGTGTTTGTTGCTATTTAAAGGGAAAGTGTCATCCCTATATTTTAAGTTAACTGCAAATCCTTAACTGATTCTCTATATGTGTAAATTGTGAATACTGTTTGTCTTATTATTACTTGGCATCCCCCTTACCATATTTACCATTTACCTTCCTTCACAATAAACCTGTTTAAGTTTTCAACCTCATCTCCTTGTGAGTGTATATGGAGTGTGTGCAGGGGTTTCCCGAATCGACCCCTGCAGAAGAGGAAGACCCTCCTGCATCTCACAACAACTCCGAGCAAGATTTGGGTGGAAGCACTTCGCTATATTGAGGTGAGAACTACCAAAACACCCTGCCCACAGAGGCGGTTTTTGGGGTGTTACATGTGTGTATGTGTGTAATATATATGATGTGTGTGATAAGTGATGTTTTAGTCACTGATCACTATTTATGAAACTGTATAATCATTTTTTGGTGAACTGTGCCTTAGGCTGGTTTCACACTTGCGTTTTTATCTGCATGCGTTTTTTTAAAAAACACATGTGTGAAAAAACACATGTAAATGCGGTAAAACGCATGCGTTTTTTAGTCGCATGCGTTTTTATAGAAAAACACAAGAAAACAAGAAAAAAACAAAGAACCCTAACCCTAACCCTACCCCTAACCCTACCCCTAACCCTACCCCTACCCCTAACCCTAACCCTACCCCTAACCCTAACCCTACTCCTAACCCTAACCCTAACCTGAAATACGTGGCACTGAAATACGTGGCACTGAAATACGTTTATATACGTATATACGTATATAAGTGCCACGATATTTCAGTGGCCACGTATATAAGTGCCACGTATTTAAGTGCCACGTATTTAAGTGTCACGTATTTAAGTGCCACATATATAAGTGCCACGTATTTAAGTGCCACGTATATAACTGCCACATATCTCACGTAAATGCCACGATATTTCAGTGCCACGTATTTCAGTGCCACTCATTTAAGTGCCACGTATTTACGTGCCACGATATTTCAGTGCCACGTATAACCACGTAGTTATAGTATTTATAGTACGTGGCACTGAAATACGTGGCACTGAAATATCGTGGCACTGAAAGACGTGGCACTGAAAGATGTGGCACTGAAAGACGTGGCACTGAAATACGTGGCACTGAAATACTTGGCACTATGACTGTTAGAAAATGTTCATTAAACGGTTAGGGGTGAGGTTAGGGGTAGGGGTAGGGTTAGGGTTTGGATCCCTTTATCACCTTGATGGTGGTGGGTGACTTTTCAGTGTGTTTTCTGGGTTTTTTCTATAAAAACGCATGCGTTTTTAACGCAAACGCATGTGCTTAAAAACGCATGCGTTTACATAGACATCAATGCATTTTTTTGCCGCGAAAAAACACATGCGTTTTTTCGCGGCAAAAAAACGCCGCTAGAAATTACTACAGGTTGCATTTCTGCAAATGAACGCACGCGTCAAAAAACGCATGCGTTGCCGAAAACGCACCAAACGCATGCGAAAAACGCATGCATTTTTAATGTTAAGTATAGGAAAAAAACGCATGCGTTTATTTGCGTTTTTTAGCGCTAAAACGCAGCTTACAAAAACGCAAGTGTGAAACCACCCTAAGTCTACGTTCACATTAGCGTTCGGCGCCGCAGCGTCGCCGCATGCGTCATGCGCCCCTATATTTAACATGGGGGCGCATGGACATGCGTTGTGCTGCGTTTTGCGACGCATGCGTTTTTTTGGCTGCAAGCGTTGGGCGCAGGAAACGCAGCAAGTTGCATTTTTTTTGCGTCCAACTTTTGGCCAAAAAGGACGCATGCGTCGCAAAACGCAGCGTTTTAGCGTGCGTTTTGTTGCGTTTTTGTTTGCGTTGTGCATTGCGTCGCCGACGCTGCGGCGCACAACGCAAATGTGAACATAGCCTTAGAAAGCTACAAAAGTGGCTAAACAAATAGCAATTCAAAAAGTGCACAGAAAGATGGACATGAATCACTGAGAATTATTGTGGTCTACAAGCTTTGAACAGTAAAAAAGGTTTGTATAAAAGCAGTGATACAGCAGCTCTACACATTTAAGGGAATCTGGCATCAGGTTGTTGTTACCTCATCCAAGAGCACCATAATGTAGAGAAACAGACTGTGATACAAGAAAGGTGTCACTATGTATTTACATTGTCTATAGACAGTGAGCTGCTTATCACAGGGGGGACGGAGTCGGACAAGTGCCCATGCACCAGTCAGTCACAGCAATGATAATCACCAGGTGAATAAACCTTCAGTCTAAGTAAAGAACAGCACACAACTTGACATGTGAATTCTTCATCCCTAAAGCCAGTTTTCACCTTTATGACCAGACCAAATTTTACAATTCTGACCAGTGTCATTTTACGTAGTAATAACTATGGAACAATCAATGGAATCCATTCATTCTGATATTGTTTTCTCGTGACATATCATCCTTCATGATAGTGCTCAATACGACTTGGGTTTATTTTTGAAAATATTAGAAATTTGGCAAACATTTTGACAATTCGCAATTTTTCAATCTTTTAATTTTTAAACCAGAGATATTTCAAAAACATTTTTTTACTTTGTCCCTCTATGGGATTTTCACTTTTTGCAGTCTGATTGCAGTTATAAAGCATTGCAACGCACTAACATTGCAATGCTTTATAAATAGTTATGGGAGAACTCGAACAATAACGTTTGGGGTCCGTACTGAACATCTACTGTTCAGGCACGGACCCCGAACACGGACTTATCCAGTCCATGTCACTCTTTGGGTTTGGCACCTCAAACATTGGGTGTTTTCCTGCTGCCATCTGCACGACAGTGCAAGAAACACCGGCGGCTCTGATCGGTGATAAGATTATTATCGCCGATCAGAGCACCAGCACCTGTGACCGGCGGTAAAAAGATTACCTCCGATCACAGAGGCATCGGTTGATGTGAGTACTACTATCAGCCTACACCAGCTGCTGTTAATAACAGTGAGAAAAATAAATAACCTAAAAGAGAGTAAATCCCACTTTAAAGTGTGACACTCCTTGAAAAGTAATGGAGTGTCACATGGCCAGGAACACATAGGGTCTACAGGCAACAGTACATATGTGCATATGACAATGATAGAATAATAATATGGTGCTACATTATTGGTGCTCCAATCACAAGAGAACAATCTTAAACAAAGTAAAGGCACTGTAGCTTAGTCAACCATCAGTTCACTGTATACACAACACTGTTAATAAACCCCTGAATAGACATGAAATCAATCACTTATCATACAAGTAGTCCATAGGCTTCAAATGTAAAATGCAAAGTTAACAGCCCATAGATTACCTGGCAATGAGGTGTGGCAACCCTAAAGCGTGTTTCGTGTCGGCTTCTTTGGGGGGTTGCCAGGTAATACACTCATCTATTAGAAGTGCCAACTCTAGCACTTTGGCCAGCTCTTTTCACTTGCCATATGGTGGCGGCAAGTGGGGTTAAGATTTGTGGGGTTGATGTGACCTTTGTATTGCCAGGTGATATCAAGCCCACAGGTTAGTAATGGAGTGGTGTCTAACCCCATAGTACATTTTGAAATTATCAAACAGCCAGAAAAAAAGACCATTAATAAATTACTCAAACTCTTTTTATTTGAAGTAAAAGTAAAAAACTAAATTTTACTAACCTTACGCTCATTTAATTGAAGCCACTGTCCCCTGTAAAAAACAGAAAATAATAAACAACAAAAATACTCAATACACAACCTTACACCTAATCCACCGATGACCATGTCCCCTGTAAAAAAGAAAAATAATAAATAACCATATACCTCACCTGTCCGAAGGGCAGCTTATTCATACTGTCCCACGACAATTTGGTTGATTTGGAGAGCAGTCACATCAGTGACCGCTCTCCTCATCATCCAGCTTACATTGATGGGAGTAACACGCTCCTGTCATTCTCTAGCACTGAGCTCCTGTGAGAAAGTTCACTGGAGTTTATAGCAGCCATGTCATAAGTAGGTTCACTGGGACTCAACTATGAACTATGGTGAAGTTTCTCACCAGAGCTCAGCTCTAGACACTGACAGGAGCGTGTATCATAGCTGATGCTTACTGCTGATCAAAGGCAGTGTTTGCCGCGCTCTCATGCAGATGACAGCATGGCAAACAACTAGGGTTGAGCGACCTTAGCTTTTTTAGGATCGAGGTGGGTTTTGTGAAACCCGACCTTCTCGGATGTCGGATCGTATGGAATCGGCCGATTCTACTGTAAAGTCGGGTTCCGGACCCGGAACACGAAACCCAATGTACGTCAATGAAATTATTTTTTTTATTCTCTCTCTCTCTCTCTCTCTCTCTCCTCTCTCTCTCTCCTCCGTGCAAGGCATATGTTATTTTTTGACTCCGGAAATTACTACGTCCGAAAACGTAACATAGCACTATGATGCCGCAGGAGCCGGAACCTATGTCATCACGCTGCCCACAATTAATTGGCTCAAAAAAATGGCGGGGAAGGCGTCATTCGAAACGCGACTTTGGCGCCAAGTTCGCGTTCCACGTGGCCGACCCACACTGGGATCGGATCGGGTTTCATGAGACGCCGACTTTGCCAAAAGTCGGCGACTTATGAAAATGAACGACCCGTTTCGCTCAACCCTACAAACAACAAATGTTCAGGCCCTCATTCATCTGAATAGGTTTCGGGTTCTGGTTCGGGTACTGTTCTGGTACCTGAAACAAACTTGATTTAAATGTTCGTCTGAACCCACCGGACCTGAACATCTAGAGGTTTGCCCATCGCTATTTATAAACTGTCAGTGCTGCATTGACACAAGCTTGTTAGACAATGCTCTGCTCATGTTTTAACAAGCTTGCTAGTCCTGGTGACCCAGATGTTGTCATGACTACTTTGGGTTACCATGACAACAATCGGCCCCTTCTAATGATGTGCGGGGGTGCTGATTGGAAGGAAGGGGGAGCCCCTACGCTCTCACTTTGCCTTCTAAATGCTGCCATCAATATCACCATCCAATTGATATTGATGATCTATACTACTTAAGGTTAGGTCATTAATGCTATGGGCCCTGACAGCCCCTTTAACTTACTTATGATTAGCTCATCTTGTAATGAATAGTTTGCATTTTGGTCCCAAGCCTACCTCTATGCAACAAGCTGATATCATGGCATTATCTGTTGTGTGCCTCATCCTATTCCCAAAACTCCATCTTCCATACCCTATAAAATGCTATAAGGATATGTCTTTTGTGTGGATGGGTCTAGTTTTGAAGTGCTAATACCGCTTGAATGAGTTGTCAGATGTCTTTAGTCAACGATAGAAAACCTGAAAAAGGTTTATTGATTTTTATAAAGGGTAAAGTGTTTGTTTGCTAAGATCTTTGCTAAATCCCCTTCTTTTTAAATTCTAGTACTTGTGTGTATGCCCCTTTACTTGTGACCCTATCATCTATTGTATTCAGCAAGGTTACATGCAACGAGACCTTTTGTCAGTCACGATTGATGCTGTTTAGCTCAGTCTGAGCGTAATTTAAATAATTTGATATTAGGATTTCTATTACCAGGGCATCACTGTAAAGGTTATGGATTGTGGGTGCATACATTGCTGTATTTATCATAAAGAGTAAGGCTACTCTTTTAAAGTTTACTGGCTGGAATAAGAATTGGACTGTGCCTATTTTAACTCATTGTGCTGTCGAGTGTATTGTGGAGTTCCTCTGCTACTCTTCTATTCTAAAGAAAACATCTAGGCTACAATTGGGTGAGGCAAGGCACAACTTTAATTTGCAATTCAATTTCTATTTTGGGATCCTAATGCAGTCACTTCAGGTGTCCTTTGGTATTTTTAAATGAGAGATATGCCCCATGACCAACACATTGGTTTTAAATTTAATCAGATAATTAAATCAGATCAAAGTCAGATTTTTTCTTGCCTCCATTATTAGTGAAAGGGATTGGTCACTTTATACTTATGTGGAGACAAGGGGGATCGTTGGGCGCCCAGGTCCGCTAGCCAGAACCGCATGGGCCAGGGATCGTCCCGCCAAACGCTGCTCTCCTTTTAATGTGGGCAGAACACTATTCAGACAACACAGGCTCATGGTAAAACAGTGTGGCACTATTTTATTGAACCTCCAACACACAATAGCATACAGAACAGTCCCAGCAAATACCCAAGATGGTGCAAATTACAGAGTCTCACCTTCCACTGACTCCCCGGGACTGGACCTTCTTCCAGTGTCACATACACAAGCTGAATTTTTGTGTTTTTCTTTATATTTTTGCATTTTGTGCAAGCCGGGGGCGTGGCCTCACTTTTCTGATCTGGTAATTACATTTAAAAGCTTCCCCAGACTGATATCCATAGATTGAGATCCAGTCCTTTTGTCTGCCCTTATTCACACACTGAGGTCAACTCTGACACATGGTAAGGTTTTTAATATTAGACAGTGTAGGACCGTCCCAATCAAGGAACCTTGACAATGGTGGGATGGCATTTATGCTATTTTTTTTTATCAAAAACAATATTACTAAGAACCCTGAGTTATTTAAACGCACTTAGTTTTTGTTTATCTAGTTACAGCAGAGTTTTTTGCTCATTTTGTTTCTTGTAGGTTCTGTGCGCTTTATGGCCAATGTGAACATGCGTTTATGTGCTGCATGTGTACCAACTTAATCCAAGCTCAATGTTTGTGTGTTTTTTTATTATATTTTATTTTTCCCCATTAGTACGGGTGAAATATGCTGCAAGAATTGACATTGTGCAGATCTAAATATGCAAGGAAAAAATAAGCAACGTGTGCATGAGACTACAGGGATCTCATTCACTTTGCTTGTACTGTAAAACCTTGTATACTTTCCGTGTGCATATAGCCTTTCAGATAATTGGAGAGAGTCACAAACTGAATAATTTATATTATTGGGAGTCAGAGACAATGACATGAACAGTCTATAATTTTAAGGGTAGATTTTAACATTGAGAGATAGAATATCAAAAATAAAATCCAGAAAATCACATTGTATAAATTATATAAATTTATTTACATTTTGCAGTGAGAAATAAGTATTTGATCCTCTACCGACTGTTAAGAGTTCTGGCTCCTACAGAACAGGTAGATGCCCCTAATCATCTCGTTACCTGCATTAAAGACAGCTGTTTTACATAGTCATCTTTATAAAAAGACCCCTGTCCACAGACTCAATTAATCAGTCAGACTCCAGCCTCTACAATATGGGCAAGACCAAAGGGCTTTATAAGGATGTCAGGGAAAAGATCATAGACCTGCACAAAGCTGGAATAATTAAAGGGCCACTGTCACCCCCCTCCAGCCGTTATAAACTAAAAGAGCCACCTTGTGCAGCAGTAATGCTGCAGTCTAACAAGGTGGCTCTTTTAGTTTTTGATTCATTTATTACCTCAAAAAAGCGTTTTAAAAATTGGCCACACATACCAGATATTATACCGGGAGGCGGTCCGAAGCGTCCTGTATGAATCCCCCAACTGCCGTCACTCATCTCTTCAGGGCCGATGGTCCCCGCCCCCTGAGCGCTGTTATCGTCTGAAATCCGGCGCCTGCGCTGTTCTTTCCTGCCTGGGGCCTGCGCAGTGTTTATTGTGAGTCACAGCACAGACGCAGGGTGCCTGACTGCGCCTGTGCGGGCAGTGCGGCCGCCCTGTTGCTGAATCCCCGCCCCGCACTGTGTTATTCATTATGCACAGTGCATGGCTGGCATTCCTGGGCATGCGCACTGCACTGCGCTGTTCAGGCCCTCCCCCATCTCGGACGTTCTCCCTTGTCTGACGTTCCCCCTGCTCCCCCGCCTTGCGGCATTGTTATTTTCGGCTGCCAGATTCCAAAAGCTGGTGAGGATTAGTGTATATACATGCAGTGCAGTGCGCATGCCCAGGAATGCCAGCCCCGCACTGTGCATAATGAATAACACAGTGCGGGGCGGGGATTCAGCAACAGGGCGGCCGCACTGCCCGCACAGGCGCAGTCAGGCACCCTGCGTCTGTGCTGTGACTCACAATAAACACTGCGCAGGCCCCAGGCAGGAAAGAACAGCGCAGGCGCCGGATTTCAGACGATAACAGCGCTCAGGGGGCGGGGACCATCGGCCCTGAAGAGATGAGTGACGGCAGTTGGGGGATTCATACAGGACGCTTCGGACCGCCTCCCGGTATAATATCTGGTATGTGTGGCCAATTTTTAAAACGCTTTTTTGAGGTAATAAATGAATCAAAAACTAAAAGAGCCACCTTGTTAGACTGCAGCATTACTGCTGCACAAGGTGGCTCTTTTAGTTTATAACGGCTGGGGGGGGGGTGACAGTGGCCCTTTAAGAAACTGTGTGAGAAGGAGACAACTGTTGGTGCAATAGTAAGAAACTGAAGAAATGCAAAATGATTGTCAATCGTCATCAATCTGGGGCACCATTCAAAATCTCACCTCATGGGATATCCTTGATCATTAGGAAGGTGAGAGATCAGCCTACAACTACATGGGGGAGCTTGTTAATGATCTCAAGGTAGCTGGGACCACAGTCACCACGAAAACCAATGGTAACACATTACACCGTAAAGGTTTAAAATCCTGCATTGTCCGCAAGGTCCCTCTGCTCAAGAAGGCACATGTGCAGGCCCATCTGAAGTTTGCCAATGAGCACCTGGATGATTTTGTGAGTGATTGGGAGAAGGTGCTGTTGTCAGATGACAACATCTTTGTCATCTTTGGCATTAACTCAACTTGCCGTGTTAGGAGGAAGAGAAATGCTGCCTATGACCAAAAGAACATCATCCCCACTGTCAAGCATGGAGGTTGAAACATTATGTTTTGGGGGTCTTTCTCTGCTAAGAGCACAGGACTACTTTACCGCATCAAAGGGAGAATGGATGGAGCTACGTACCTTAACCCCTTCATGATCTTGGGATTTTCCATTTTTCCGTGTTCGTTTTGAATGACATCATTGGTTTTAGCATGTCGTGTGCTAGAAAACAGGAAAAAAATTCCAAGTGCGGTGAAATTGCAAAAAGTGCAATCCCACACTTGTTTTTTGATTGGCTTTTTTACTAGGTTCACTAAATGCCAAAACTGACCTGCCATTATGATTCTCCAGGTCATTACGAGTTCATAGACACCTAAAATGTCTAGGTTACTTTTTTATCTAACTTGTGAAAAATATTCCAAACTTTACTTAAAAAACAAATTGTGCCATTTTCTGTTACCCGTAGCGTCTCCATTTTTCGTGATCTGAGGTTGGGTGAGGGCTTATTTTTTGTGTGCCGAGCTGGCGTTTTTAATGATAGCATTTTGGTGCAGATATGTTCTTTTGATCGCCCATTATTGCATTTTAATTCAATGTCACGGAGACCAAAAAAAGTAATTCTGGCGTTTCGAATTTTTTTCTCGTTACGCCGTTTAGCGATCAGGTTAATCCTTTTTTTATTGATAGATTGGGCGAGTCTGAATGCGGCGATACCAAATATGTGTAGGTTTGATTTTTTTTTTTATTGATTTATTTTGAATGGGGCGAAAGGGGGGTGATTTAAACTTTTATATTTTTTTTTTCACATTTTTTTTTACTTTTTTTTTTAACTTTTGCCATGCTTCAATAGCCTCCATGGGAGGCTAGAAGCTGATACCACTCGATCGGCTGTGCTACATAGCAGCGATCATCAGATCGCTGCTATGCAGCAGAAATGCAGGGGGGTGCTCAAAGCAGGTCGGTATCAGTGACTATAGAGGTCTCAAGGACCTCTATGGTTACCATTCTGATGCATTGCTGACCCCTGATCATGTGACGGGGTCGGCGATGCGCTCATTTCCGGCAGCCCGGCCGGAAGCGCCGGTTAAATGCCGCTGTCAGCGTTTGACAGCGGCATTTAACTAGTTAATAGCGGCAGGTGAATCGCGATTTCACCCGCCGCTATAGCGGGCACATGTGAGCTGTTCAAAACAGCTGACATGTCCCGGCTTTGATGCGGGCTCACCGCCGGAGCCCTGCATCAAAGCACGGTATCTGACCTCGGACGTACTATCCCGTCCGAGGTCAGAAAGAGGTTAAAATCCTGAGTGACAACCTCCTTCCCTCCGCCAAGACATTGAAAATGGGTCGTGGTCGGGTCTTCCAGCAAGACAATGAGCCAAAACATACAGCGAAAGCAACAAAGGAGTGGCTCAAAAAGAAGCACATTAAGGTCACGGAATGGCCTAGCCAGCCTCCAGACCTTAATCCCATAGAAAACTTATGGAGGGAGTTGAAGCTCTGAGTTGCCAAGCGACAACCTCAAAATCTTAATGATTTAGAGATGATCTGCAAAGAGGAGTGGACCAAAATTCCTCCTGACATGTGCGCAAACCTCATCATCGACTACTAAAAACGTCTGAGTTCTTAGTGCAAATGCAAATAAATTTATATAATTTATACAACGTGATTTTCTGGATTTTATTTTTGATATTCTATCTTTCAATGTTTAAAATTAACCTACCCTTAAAATTATAGACAGTTCAAGTCTTTGTCAGTGGGCAAACTTACAAAATCAGCAAGGGATCAAATATTTATTTCCCCCACTGTATGTATACAATGTATGTGACCTTGCTATTTTCAAGGCTGTGAAGATCATCATGACAAGACGAGTTGTGGCTGTGAGTGTCATGGGGGTAGTGGGTAGACTACAGCTGATTACCCGGGCCCCTGCGATATCCCTCAGACTAGGGAAAGCCCTGTCTGTCCCTCTCCCAGAATTTACACTGATTGTGTGCTTGTCTGGGCCGCCAGGCCTGACTCCTGTTTCAGCCCTATGCTGAAACCTCCACCCACCACCCAGTGATAAGACCACACACAAACCTCCACAGAAAGCACAGACAGGGAAAACTAAAAAACGCACCTCTCCGCAGACACACAGGAAAACACTATAATGTGCACAGGGCAAAACAAACACAAATATAGGAAGGAGAAATATGACAAAGGATAATACACCACCAGATACGATATTTCTTCTCCTAGACCACCACTCCAGACCGAGATCACCAGGCACAAGACACAAGCTATAATCGGCGACGCCCAAAGTCCAGAATGACTATTTAAAGGCCACGGGCGTGACCCAGCCTCCAACCAGATTACCAGCTAGATTAACCCCAGACAACCTGGATAAAATCTAGCCGGCGCCACTGAGCGTATAGTGGACGAATGTGGAATTACCGCTGTCTGTCTGTCGGACACCCTAGCGTGAATAGAGTCCGACATGACAGTGAGATGTCAACATGAAGGTCTGACCAGATGGAGAAGAAACAGGAGAAAACTGCTCAAATCAGACGAGACGTCAGCAGTAAGTGCCTGGATCAAGACATTATTCAGTATTTGCATTGTGTGATGTGGAGTGATAATGTTTTCTGTAAAATCACTTATTCTACATTCTCACCTTTGTGTGAAATGTCTGTGTGCTTCCAGGCATTTTTATCGGACGGCACACGGGCTCATAGAGTTTTATAGGTCCATTCACACATACATGAAAATCACGGATCTGAGAATGAGATCCGTGAGGGTCAGAGAATGTTCTGTTCTAATCTGATTTTGATGATCAGAATAGGACATGCTCAATGCGTCTGTAAAAGCTCGCAGCACATGACACTGCACATGGGTACAAGAATTTAACCTTATTATGTATAGCACAGTCCCTTAGTATATAGTGTACTCACTTATTATGTATAGCACAGTCCCTTAGAATATAGTGTACTCAGTTATGTATAGCAGAGTCCCTCAGTATATAGTGTGCTTACTTATTGTGTATAGCACCATCCTTAGTTAAATAGATTCCTCTTTTCTTATGTATAACACTGTCCCTTATTACGTACCATCCTCTCTAGTTATATATGGTGCCGTCCTGTCAGGACTCTGAACAGTTTTTATTACCTTTTTGTGCATTACTGCCCTTTTCCAAGATGGCGTCTTTGGTCTCATGTGCACTGTGTCTTCCTGCTATAAAACTCCACCCCAGCCTTCAGTCTGTGCTAGAGTATTCTGCCTTGCATCCAGCTCCTGACCTCTGGTGACTCCCTGGCTATATACCTGCTCCTGTGAACCTGTGTGGTGATCCTGCCACTCTGCTCTGAGTTCCTGCTGCATACACCAGTTCTTCCTTTATCTGCTGCTCGTGTTTACTTCCATCTGCATTTGCTGGACATGTAAGCTGTTTCTGCTTTGCAAGAACCTGAGACTATTACCCAGACCTCCCTGGTGGAGCTAAGATATTATTTGAACTGCCTTATAAGCATATCTATTTGTGTTTTGGACTAAGCAAGGACTTATTCGTGTCAAGTATCCTCAAGAATAATTGTGCTTCATAGACTTTCTGCATGATTGCATTTTCCTCTGAAGTTTCCTATAGACGGCTGAGCTGCATTTGATATTTGCACCAAGTGTTGTGGACTTGAGTTTCTCTCTGCACCTGTTCGAATCACCGTGTGATAATATAGACTTTACCACTTATAAAACTGTGTCCTGTAGTTGTCTTGTTCCACGCAAAGAGTCTACTGAGTTATCCCCTATAATTATTACACGTCCTTTATTATATAGATTTCTCTGCTGTTATGTACAGTGCTGTCTCTTACATGGTGTATTCTTGTTATTTTTGCTATTCACATCGCCCTCTTTTACTACATAGTTCCCTCTCTTCTTAGATATACTGTAAAATGACTGCTGTTGGGGCAGCATCTCACCAGATGAGTCCATCAGCTCCTCCATTAGAAAAGAAGCTTTCCCATGCTCCATCAGCCATCATTGCATTATACATCTAACAAGACAGGACAGTATGTAATAAAGACAAGGCACTATATAATTCGATATGTAAGGGACGGCACTGTACATAACAAGTGAAGGCACTGTGTGAAAATGGAAGGTAATATACATAATAAAAGAGACCATATAAAAGAGACTATATACACTGCTCAAAAAAATAAAGGGAACACTTAAACAACAGAATATAACTCCAAGTAAGTCAAACTTCTGTGAAGTCAAACTGTCCACTTAGGAAGCAACACTGTTTGACAATCAATTTCACATGCTGTTGTGCAAATGGAATAGACAACAGATGGAAATTACTGGCAATTATCAAGACACACTCGATAAAGGAGTGGTTCTGCAGGAACCACTGTGTGGACCACAGACCACAACTCAGTACCAATGCTTTCTGGCTGGTGTTTTGGTAACTTTTGAATGTTGGTTTGTGATAGCATGAGACAGACTCTACAACCCACACAAGTGGCTCAGGTAGTGCAGATCATTCAGGATGGCACAAAAATGCGAGCTGTGGCAAGAAGGTTTGCTGTGTCTGTCAGCGTAGCGTCCAGAGGCTGGCGGCGCTACCATGAGACAGGCCAGTAGATCAAGAGATGTGGAGGGAGCCGCAGTAGGGCAACAACCCAACAGCAGGACCGCTACTTCAGCCTTTGTGCAAGGAGAAACAGGAGGAGCACTGCCAGAGCCCAGCAAAATGACCTCCAGCAGGCCACAAATGTGCATTTGTCTGCACAAACGGTTAGAAACCGACTCCATGAGGATGGTCTGAGTGCCCGACATCCACAGATTGGAGTTGTGCTCACAGCCCAAAACAGTGCAGGATGCTCGGCATTTGCCACAGAACACCAGGATTGGCAAATTCGCCACTGGTGCCCATTGCTCTTCACAGATGAAAGCAGGTTCACACTGAGCACATGTGACAGACGTGACAGAGTTTGGAGACGCCATGGAGAGCGATCTGCTGCGTGCAAATCCTTCAGCATGACCAATTTAGCAGTGGGTCAG
Organism: Ranitomeya variabilis; assembly: GCF_051348905.1. Lineage (NCBI taxonomy): Eukaryota > Metazoa > Chordata > Amphibia > Anura > Dendrobatidae > Ranitomeya > Ranitomeya variabilis. The sequence goes on from NC_135233.1 coordinate 965,727,590, forward strand.
TAATTGTGTGGGGTGGCATTTGTTTGGAGGGCCGCATAGCCCTCCATGTGCTTTCCAGAGGTAGCCTGACTGCCATTAGGTACCGAGATGAGATCCTCAGACCCCCTGTGAGACCATATACTGGTGCGGTTGGCCCTGAGTTCCTCCTAATGCAGGACAATGCCAGACCTCATGTGACTGGAGTATGTCAGCAGTTCCTGCAAGATGAAGGCATTGAAGCTGTGGACTGGCCCGCCCATTTCCCAGACCTGAAACCGATTGAACACATCCGAGATTACATGTCTCGCACCATCTACAAATGTCACCTTGCACCACAGACTGTCCAGGAATTGGCGGATGCTTTAGACCAGGTCTGGAAGGAGATCCCTCAGGAGACCATCCGCCACCTCATCAGGAGCATGCCCAGGCATTGTAAGGAGGTCATACAGGCACGTGGAGGCCACACACACTACTGAGCATCATTTTCTTGTCTTGAGGCATTTCCACTGAAGTTGGATCAGCCTGTAACTTCATTTTGCACTTTGATTTTGAGCATAATTCCAACTCCAGACCTCTGTGGGATATTAGTTGTGAATTACATTGATAATTTTTCGTTTTTTTTTGTTCTCAATGCATTCCACTATGTAATGAATAAAGATTTACAACTGGAATATTTCATTCAGTGATATCTAGGATGTGGGATTTTAGTGTTCCCTTTATTTTTTTGAGCAGTGTATATAAAAGGAGGGGGACCCAGACACATTTCTTGCACAGGTGCCCCAATCTGTCAGTGTCTGCCCCTGTTTGTACCCCATTTATATTTTCAGTTTTGCCAAAATTGGGACCATGATTAAGAGGGGACCTGGTGGAACACAAAGGGAAAAAACTGGAGGCACTCTCAGCTATCGAATCTCAAACCACCTCTACTTGTTCTCCCCCATACCATTTGTACATCGATACTTGGGCCTACGAAATTGCGCAGAATATAAACATTGCACAGTGCACATATGATTTCGTCCACAACATTGCCATGGTGCAGAGTCATCCCTACAGAAGCAGCTTATACATTTCATCCACAGAGCAAGGGGTAGAGTACCCTTACAGAAGAAGCTTACAAATTTCACCCACAGAGCATGGGGCACAGTATCCCCACAGTAGCTGATAAAATATTTCACCCACAGAGCATGTTTTCACATTTCCTCCACAGATCCAAAATTTCAGCTCTATTAGAATATATTACAGCAGCCGTCGATTAAAAACTAGTAGTGTGATTTTGGATCGAGCTGGCTGTTCGCTTAGAGGCTTGCTACCGGCAGTCCATTTAAAAATTTCACCCACAGATTATGGGGCAGAATACCCCCACAGAAGCAGCTTACAAATTTCATACACAGAGCATGAGGCAGAGTACCCCCACAGAAGCAGCTTACAAATTCCCCCCACAAAGCATTGGGCAGCGTACCCCCACAGAAGCAGCTTACAAATTTCTCCCACAGACCATGGGACAGAGTACTGCCACAGAAGCAGCTTACAAATTTCACCCACAGACCATGGGACACTATACCCCCACAGCAGGAGTTTACAAATTTCACCCACAGACCATGGAGCAAAGTACCCTAACAGAAGCAGCTTACAAATTTCATCCACAGACCATGGGGCAGAGTACACCCATAGAAGCAGCTTACATATTTCACCCACAGTCGACCATGGGACAGCGTACACCCATAGAAGCAGCTTACAAATTTCACCTACAGTACCCCCACAGAAGCTGATAAAAAGTTTCAACCACAGAGCATGGAGCAGAGTACCCCCACAAAAGCAGCTTACAAATTTCACCAAGAGACAATAGGGCAGAGTACCCCCACTGAACCAGCTTACAAATTTCACCCACAGAAAATGCGGCAGAGTACTCCTAAAAAGTAGCTTGCAAATTTCACCCACAGACCATGGGGCAGAGTACCCCCACAGAAGCAGCTTACAAATTTCACCCACAGACCATGGGGCACAATACCCCCACAGAAGCTGATAAAAAATGTCACCCACTGAGCATGGGGCACTGTACCCCCACCGAAGCAGCTTTCAAATTTAGCCCACACGCCATAGGGCAATATACCCACCACCAAAGCTGATAAAAAATTTCCCTACAGAGAATGGGGTACAGTACCCCACAGAAATTGATAAAAAATTTCACCCACATAGCACATAGTTTTCACATTTCCCCCAAAGAGCCAAACTTTTACCTTCAGTAGGGTATAGTAGAGCAGCTGCAGATAAAAAGCTTGTAGTTTCATTCTTGATACAGCTGGCAGTCCGATGCGAGGCTTGCTGTTGGAAGTGCCAGCTCCTTTGCTTTTGAGACACCACCCCAATGCTGTTGCCTTTGGATCCTTGGGGCCTGAAGTTCTTCCCTTGAAAAAAAATTTTTCTATTATTATTATTCAAAGCAGGCAATACTTCAGATAGGGATAATGGAATTGTACTCCATTTCTATTTTCTTGTTTGTTGGATTGGGGCCATGATTAATAGGGGACCCAGTGTAACTCAAAACTAAGGAACCTGAGGCATTCTTAGCCATCCAGTTGCAAAGCGCCTCTATTTGTTCTCCTTTTAACCATTAGTACAGGGATTCTTGGGCCTATGAAGTTATGCAGAACGTAAACATTGCACAGAAGCTGATTACAAATTTTACCCCCAGACAGTGGGGCACAGTACCCCCACAAGTTGGGTTGCAGAGTACGCACAGCGACTTTTGGCACACTACTCCCACAGGCAGGGTTGCAGAGTACACACAGATACTTTTTGCATAGTATTCCCCACATATATGGGTGCAGAGTACACACAATGGATTTTTAGCACTGATATGGGTGCATAAGATTTGAACAATTTGTACATATATTAGTATCATAGACATGGGTGTATAACAGTAAAAAAAAATATTTTGACACACAGTATTATCAGAGACGTGTGTGCATAAGAAATTAAGTTTTGTTTAGACGCACATGAGTCCCACTGACACGGTTGCATATTAGAACAACTTTTGGGCACACACAGTACTATCACATATACGGGTGCAGAGTAGGGTTGAGCGACTATTACTTTTTCAGGATCGAGTCGGGTTTCGCGAAACCCGACTTTGTCAAAAGTCGGGTCGGGTGAAATCGGCCAATCACTGCAAAATGTCGGGGGCCAACTGAAACACGAAACCCAATGCAAGTCAATGGGGAATAAAAGTCGACAGTGAGTGGAGGACAGGAAAACACCTACAGAGCCCATTTTAACCCCTTCATGACCCAGCCTATTTTGGCCTTAATGACCTTGCCGATTTTTGCAATTCTGACCAGTGTCCCTTTATGAGGTAATAACTCAGGAACGCTTCAACGGATCCTAGCGATTCTGAGATTGTTTTTTCGTGACATATTGGGCTTCATGTTAGTGGTAAATTTAGGTCGATAATTTCTGAGTTTATTTGTGAAAAAAGCGGAAATTTGGCAAAAATTTTGAAAATTTCGCAATTTTCACATTTTGAATTTTTATTCTGTTAAACCAGAGAGTTATGTGACACAAAATAGTTAATAAATAACATTTCCCACATGTCTACTTTACATCAGCACAATTTTGGAAACAAATTTTTTTTTTGCTAGGAAGTTATAAGGGTTAAAATTTGACCAGTGATTTCTCATTTTTACAACAAAATTTACAAAACCATTTTTTTTAGGGACCACCTCACATTTGAAGTCAGTTTGAGGGTTCTATATGGCTGAAAATACCAAAAGTGACACCATTCTAAAAACTGCACCCCTCAAGGTGCTCAAAACCACATTCAAGAAGTTTATTAACCCTTCAGGTGTTTCACAGCAGCAGAAGAAACATGGAAGTAAAAAATGAACATTTAACTTTTTAGTCACAAAAATGATCTTTTAGCAACAATTTTTTTATTTTCCCAAGGGTAAAAGGAGAAACTGGACCACGGATGTTGTTGTCCAATTTGTCCTGAGTACGCTGATACCTCATATGTGGGGGTAAACCACTGTTTGGGCGCACGGCAGGGCTCGGAAGGGAAGGAGCGCCATTTGACTTTTTCAATGAAAAATTGGCTCCAATCTTTAGCGGACACCATGTCGCGTTTGGAGAGCCCCCGTGTGCCTAAACATTGGAGCTCCCCCACAAGTGACCCCATTTTGGAAACTAGACCCCCCAAGTAACTTATCTAGAAGCATAGTGAGCACTTTAAACCCCCAGGTGCTTCACAAATTGATCCGTAAAAATGAAAAAGTACTTTTTTTTCACAAAAAAATTATTTTAGCCTCAATTTTTTCATTTTCACATGGGCAACAGGATAAAATGGATCCTAAATTTTGTTGGGCAATTTCTCCTGAGTACACCAATACCTCACATGTGGGGGTAAACCACTGTTTGGGCACATGGTAAGGCTCGGAAGGGAAGGAGCGCCATTTGACTTTTTGAATGAAAAATTATCTCCATCGTTAGCGGACACCATGTCGCGTTTGGAAAGCCCCTGTGTGCCTAAACATTGGAGCTCCTCCACAAGTGACCCCATTTTGGAAACTAGACCCCCCAAGGAACTCATCTAGAGGCATAGTGAGCACTAGGGTTGAGCGAAACGGGTCGATCATGTTCAAAAGTCGCCGACTTTTGGCAAAGTCGGGTTTCATGAAATCCGATCCGACCCCTGTGCTTGTCGGCCATGCGGTACGCGACTTTCGCGCCAAAGTCGCGTTTCAATGACGCGAAAAGCGCCATTTCTCAGCCAATGAAGGTGAACGCAGAGTGTGGGCAGCGTGATGACATAGATCCTGGTCCCCACCATCTTAGAGAAGGGCATTGCAGTGATTGGCTTGCTGTCTGCGGCGTCACAGGGGCTATAAAGGGGCGTTCCCGCCGACCGCCATCTTACTGCTGCTGATCTGAGCTTAGGGAGAGGTTGCTGCCGCTTCGTCAGAAGCAGGGAGAGCGTTAGGCAGGGTCCACTAACCACCAAACCGCTTGTGCTGTAGCGATTTCCACTGTCCAACACCACCTTCGGTGTGCAGGAACAGTGGAAGCTATTTATTTTTTTTTTTTCCTCAGCGCTGTAGCTCATTGGGCTGCCCTAGAAGGCTCCGTGATAGCTGTATTGCTGTGTGTACGCCACTGTGGAAACCAACTGCTTTTTTCAAAGCACATATCCTCTTGTTCCTTTCTGCACAGCTATCTTTTTTGTTTGTCCACACTTTTTATTTAATTTGTGCATCAGTCCACTCCTATTGCTGCCTGCCATACCTGGCTTAGATTACTGCAGGGAGATAGTAATTGTAGGACAGTCCCTGTTTTTTTTTTTTTTTTTTTTGTGGGAGATTAAGATTGGCATTTCTGCTACAGTGCCATCCCTGTGTGTGCCATCTCTCACTGAGTGGGCCATAGAAAGCCTATTTATTTTTTCCGTGATTTGTGTTCTAAATTCTACCTCAACACAAAAACACTACATCAATCAGTGGTAGAAAAATATTGGCCTCAGTCAGGGCTTGTGTGCCACTGCTGTGTGTGCTATCTCTCATTCAGTGGGCTATAGAAAGCCTATTTATTTATTTATTTTTTTTCTTATTATTTGGTTTCTAAAGTCTCCCTGAAAAAAAAAAAAAAAAAAAAAAAACAGTGGGAGAGTAATATTGCCCTTTCAGCTTGTGTGCCAGTCTTGACTCCTGGGTGTGCCACCTCTCTCTCTCATTCAGTGGGCCATAGAAAGCCTATTTATTTTTTTGGTTTTTTTAATATTATTTGGTTTCTAAAGTCTCCCTGAAAAAAAAAAAAACATAAAAAAACAGTGGGAGAGTAATATTGCCCTTTCAGCTTGTGTGCCAGTCTTGACTCCTGGGTGTGCCACCTCTCTCATTCAGTGGGCCATAGAAAGCCTATTTATTTATTTTTTTTAAATATTATTGGGTTTCTAAAGTCTCCCTTAAAAAACAAAAAATACATAAAAAAACAGTGGGAGAGTAATATTGCCCTTTCAGCTTGTGTGCCAGTCTTGACTCCTGGGTGTGCCACCTCTCTCATTCAGTGGGCTATAGAAAGCATTTTTTTTTTTTCCTTGATTTGTGTTCTAAAATCTACCTCAACACAAAAACACTACATCAATCAGTGGTAGAAAAATATTGGCCTCAGTCAGGGCTTGTGTGCCACTGCTGTGTGTGCTATCTCTCATTCAGTGGGCTATAGAAAGCCTATTTATTTATTTTTTTTTTTTCTTATTATTTGGTTTCTAAAGTCTCCCTGAAAAAAAAAAAAAAAAAAACAGTGGGAGAGTAATATTGCCCTTTCAGCTTGTGTGCCAGTCTTGACTCTTGGGTGTGCCACCTCTCTCTCATTCAGTGGGCCATAGAAAGCCTATTTATTTTTTTGGTTTTTTTAATATTATTTGGTTTCTAAAGTCTCCCTGAAAAAAAAAAAAACATAAAAAAACAGTGGGAGAGTAATATTGCCCTTTCAGCTTGTGTGCCAGTCTTGACTCCTGGGTGTGCCACCTCTCTCATTCAGTGGGCCATAGAAAGCCTATTTATTTATTTTTTTAAATATTATTGGGTTTCTAAAGTCTCCCTTAAAAAACAAAAAATACATAAAAAAACAGTGGGAGAGTAATATTGCCCTTTCAGCTTGTGTGCCAGTCTTGACTCCTGGGTGTGCCACCTCTCTCATTCAGTGGGCCATAGAAAGCATTTTTTTTTTTTCCTTGATTTGTGTTCTGAAATCTACCTCAACACAAAAACACTACATCAATCAGTGGGAGAAAAATATTGGCCTCAGTCAGGGCTTGTGTGCCACTGCTGTGTGTGCTATCTCTCATTCAGTGGGCTATAGAAAGCCTATTTATTTATTTATTTTTTTTCTTATTATTTGGTTTCTAAAGTCTCCCTGAAAAAAAAAAATAAATAAAAAAACAGTGGGAGAGTAATATTGCCCTTTCAGCTTGTGTGCCAGTCTTGACTCCTGGGTGTGCCACCTCTCTCTCATTCAGTGGGCCATAGAAAGCCTATTTATTTTTTTGGTTTTTTTAATATTATTTGGTTTCTAAAGTCTCCCTGAAAAAAAAAAAACATAAAAAAACAGTGGGAGAGTAATATTGCCCTTTCAGCTTGTGTGCCAGTCTTGACTCCTGGGTGTGCCACCTCTCTCATTCAGTGGGCCATAGAAAGCCTTTTTTTTTTTTTTTTTTAATATTATTGGGTTTCTAAAGTCTCCCTTAAAAAACAAAAAATACATAAAAAAACAGTGGGAGAGTAATATTGCCCTTTCAGCTTGTGTGCCAGTCTTGACTCCTGGGTGTGCCACCTCTCTCTCTCATTCAGTGGGCCATAGAAAGGCTATTTATTTTTTTGGTTTTTTTAATATTATTTGGTTTCTAAAGTCTCCCTGAAAATAAAAAAAAAAAAACTTAAAAAAACAGTGGGAGAGTAATATTGCCCTTTCAGCTTGTGTGCCAGTCTTGACTCCTGGGTGTGCCACCTCTCTCTCTCATTCAGTGGGCCATAGAAAGGCTATTTATTTTTTTGGTTTTTTTAATATTATTTGGTTTCTAAAGTCTCCCTGAAAAAAAAAATAAAATAAATTAGGTGGGAGATTAATATTGACATTAGTGCTTGAGTGACAGTCCTGCGTGTGTGTCATCTCTGTGATTTTGTGCCACAGAAAACAGAGTGTGTAACATTGTGCCTGATTTTCCTTGTGGTCTCACCAACCTGTTAAGGGATATTGAAATCATACTGAAGTTATAGCTCACCGTGTAAGTTGTTTGACAGCAACAAATAAAGTTACTTTGGTTAAGATTTTAAAACAATGAGGAAGTCTGGTGCAAGAGGTCGTCGTGGGCGTTCATTGTCAGCTGGTAATGATGGTAGTGGTAGTGGAGCATCAGGTGGTCGTGGGGATAAAAATATTCCACCTAAGTCTGGAGCTGTGGAGCCAGTTTCGTCATCAGGCTACACAAGGCCTCGAACGCTCTCTTTTCTGGGAGTAGGAAAACCGCTTTTAAAGGCGGAGCAGCAACAGCAAGTTTTGGCTTACATTGCAGACTCAGCCTCTAGCTCTTTTGCCTCCTCTTCCGAAACTGGTAAATGTAAAAGCAGCGCGTCGCTTGTGGATGTTCACGGTCAGGGACAAGTCGCTTCCTTGTCCTCCTCAGCAAAAACTACAACAAGAGAGAAGGATGCAGCAGGCGACACAACGGGTCACTCCATGGAGCTCTTTACACATACCGTCCCTGGCTTAGAAAGTGAAACATTTAACAGGCCATGCCCATTACAAGTATATTCTGACATGGAGTGCACTGATGCACAGCCACAGCCAGAGTACTATGCTGCTCCTTTGACTCAGACCACCACATTGCCCTCTCAGGGTACAGATCCACAATCAGACCCTGATGAGGCTATGTTGCCCCGCCACGAACGCTATACCACCGACCGACACAGTGACACAGACGAAGTTGCACACGAGCTCGAAGAGGAGGTAATAGATGACCCAGTTATTGACCCCGATTGGCAGCCATTGGGGGAACAGGGTGCAGGCGGCAGTAGTTCAGAAGCGGAGGTGGAGGAGGGGCCGCAGCAGGCATCAACATCGCAACAGGTTCCATCTGCCGGGCCCGTATCTGGCCCAAAACGCGTGTCAAAGCCAAAACCTGTTGGAGGACAGCGTGGCCATCCGGTTAAAGCTCAGTCTGCAATCCCTGAAAAGGGATCCGAGTCTAGGAAGAGTGCAGTCTGGCATTTTTTTAAACAACATCCAACTGATCAGCGCAAAGTCATCTGTCAAAAATGTTCAACTAGCTTAAGCAGAGGTCAGAATCTGAAAAGTCTAAATACTAGTTGCATGCATAGACACTTAACCACCATGCATTTTCAAGCCTGGACTAACTACCAAACGTCCCTTAAGGTTGTAGCACCCTCGGCCAATGAAGCTAGTCAGCAACGCAACATCCCTTCCGTCACTGTAAGGCCACCATTTTCCGCACCACCGGCAGTATCTGTGCAGGTTTCTTTGCCAGCCAAAAGCAGTCAGGGTCAGGGAACCACCAGTTTTGTAGGAGGAAATATTGCATCTAGGGCACCGGCGGAAACAATACCGTCTCCAACCGTCTCTCAGTCTGCCATGTACACCGGCACACCCGAAAGTTCCACGATCTCCAGCTCTCCAGTCCAGCTCACCCTACATGAGACTCTGGTTAGAAAAAGGAAGTACATATCCTCGCATCCGCGTACACAGGGTTTTAACGCCCACATAGCTAGACTAATCTCGTTAGAGATGATGCCCTACCGGTTAGTTGAAAGCGAAGCTTTCAAAGCCCTGATGGAGTACGCTGAACCACGATACGAGCTACCCAGTCGACACTTTTTTTCCAGAAAAGCCATCCCAGCCCTGCACCAGCATGTTAAACAGCGCATCGTCCATGCACTCAGGCAATCTGTGAGTACAAAGGTGCACCTGACTACAGATGCATGGACCAGTAGGCATGGCCAGGGACGTTATGTGTCCATCACGGCACACTGGGTGAATGTGGTGGATGCAGGGTCCACAGGCGACATCAATTTAGGGACAGTTGTGCCTAGCCCACGGTCTAGGAAACAGTTGGCTGTAGGCGTTCGCACCCCCTCCTCCTCCTCCTCCTCGTCCTCCTGCAGAAGCTACAGCTCTTCCACAGAACGCAGTCTGCCAACCACTCCATCGGCAGATGACACTGTTGCACACCAGTTGTCCCATTATGGGCCAGCTACTGCCAAGCGTCAGCAGGCTGTATTGGCTATGAAGTGTTTGGGCGACAACAGACACACCGCGGAAGTTCTGTCCGAGTTCTTGCAACAAGAAACGCAGTCGTGGCTGGGCACAGTAGATCTTGAGGCAGGCAAGGTAGTGAGTGATAACGGAAGGAATTTCATGGCTGCCATCTCCCTTTCCCAACTGAAACACATTCCTTGCCTGGCTCACACCTTAAACCTGGTGGTGCAGTGCTTATTGAAAACTTATCCTGGGTTCTCCGACCTGCTCCTCAAAGTGCGTGCACTTTGCTTACATATCCGACGTTCGCCTGTACACGCCAGCCGTATGCAGACCTATCAGCGGTCTTTGAACCTTCCCCAGCATCGCCTAATCATAGACGTTGCAACAAGGTGGAACTCAACACTGCACATGCTTCAGAGACTGTGCGAACAGAGGCGTGCTGTTATTTATTTGTGGGAGGATACACGGGCAGGCAGTAGGATGGCAGACATGGAGTTGTCAGGTGTGCAGTGGTCTAAGATACAAGACATGTGTCAAGTCCTTCAGTGTTTTGAGGAATGCACACGGCTGGTTAGTGCAGACAACGCCGTAATAAGCATGAGCATCCCCCTAATGCGTCTGCTGATGCAAAGTTTGACGCACATAAAGGAGCAGGCGTCTGCACCAGAGGAAGAGGAAAGCCTTGATGACAGTCAGCCATTGTCTGGTCAGGGCAGTGTACAGGACGAGGTAGCGGGCGAAGAGGAGGTGGAGGATGAGGAGGATGATGGGGATGAGTATATTTTTAATGCCGAACCTTTCCCGGGGGCACAGGAAATTGGTTGCGTGTCACGGCCGGGTTCTGGTTTTTTGAGGGACACAAGTGACGTAGATTTGCCTGCAACTGCCCCTCAACCAATCACAGCCGGAGATTTGACAACTGGAACTTTGGCCCACATGGCGGATTATGCCTTACGTATCCTAAAAAGGGACACACGCATTACGAAAATGATGAACGATGACGATTACTGGTTGGCCTGCCTCCTTGATCCACGCTATAAAGGCAAATTGCAAAATATTATGCCACATGAGAACTTGGAACTAATATTAGCAACCAAACAATCAACTCTTGTTGACCGTTTGCTTCAGGCATTCCCAGCACACAGCGCACGTGATCGTTCTCACACGAGCTCCAGGGGGCAGCAGACTAGGAGTGTTAGGGGTGCACACATCAGAAGTGGCGTTGGACAGAGGGGTTTTCTGACCAGGTTGTGGAGTGATTTTGCTATGACCGCAGACAGGACAGGTACTGCTGCATCAATTGAAAGTGACAGGAGACAACATTTGTCCAGTATGGTTACTAACTATTTTTCATCCCTTATCGATGTTCTCCCTCAACCGTCATTCCCATTTGATTACTGGGCCTCCAAATTAGACACCTGGCCAGAATTGGCAGAATATGCATTGCAGGAGCTTGCTTGCCCGGCAGCAAGTGTCCTATCAGAAAGAGTATTCAGTGCTGCAGGTTCAATATTAACCGAAAAAAGGACTCGTCTGGCTACCCAAAATGTTGACGATCTAACATTCATTAAAATGAACCACAACTGGATTTCGAAATCTTTTGCCCCACCTTGCCCGGCCGACACCTAGCTTTCCTATGAAAAGCTCTTGCCTGTGAATTACTTTTCTAATGTCTAATTTGCTGCAGCTGATTGTACAGCATACGACATGTTTACACCTCCCTAAATGGCAAAACTCCCCACACGGGGCCGTGGTATCGCGACTTGGCGCAAGCACCCGTGAGACTGCTGTTTGTCTGAAGAGGTGGGTGTGCTCGCTTTTGGTTGACGGCATTGCTACTGGGTCCCTCATAGTACAATGTAGTGTCTCTGGCGGTGGTGGTGCGCACCCAACGTCAGACACACCGTTGTAACATGAGGGGCCCTGGGGCGGTCCCACCGGCCTCAAGAGAGTTCCCCCCTACCCCAGCTCAAAATGTGCTCTACCACGTGCAAAATTATGTCGCACAGCTCCACCAATCTTTAGTCTATTCGCTGACATCATTCAATGTCTGGCACTGACAATACAAATTTGTAGACATCTATGATGCAACTTAAAGTAGTCTGTGTCTGTGTCCTATATTGGCACCATTAAATAGTTACTGCCAAATTACTATGTCAGAAACTCAGTAGATGAGCCCACCCCTGTACCTAAGTATGCCACCTTTTTTTTTGTTTTGGTTGTTTTGCGAGACATTAACATCTATTTATATTTTGGGAGTACTGGGACAGACACTCCTTGCACTACTCCTCCACTCACCACCAAGCTGCCTGTGTATCCATGTAACCGCTGTAAAGCTGCCATGAGCCTATTGTTTGTTATTTTAGGCCTTTGATAGCCTGTCTGCGGTCCCTACTTTAAATACTCCTCCACTGACCACCAAGCTGCCTGCCCGTGTATCCATGTAACCGCTGTAAAACTGCCATGAGCCTATTGTTTGTTATTTTAGGCCTTTGATAGCCTGTCTGCGGTCCCTACTTTAAATACTCCTCCACTGACCACCAAGCTGCCTGCCCGTGTATCCATGTAACCGCTGTAAAACTGCCATGAGCCTATTGTTTGTTATTTTAGGCCTTTGATAGCCTGTCTGCGGTCCCTACTTTAAATACTCCTCCACTCACCACCAAGCTGCCTGTGTATCCATGTAACCGCTGTAAAGCTGCCATGAGCCTATTGTTTGTTATTTTAGGCCTTTGATAGCCTGTCTGCGGTCCCTACTTTAAATACTCCTCCACTCACCACCAAGCTGCCTGCCCGTGTATCCATGTAACCGCTGTAAAACTGCCATAAGCCTATTGTTTGTTATTTTAGGCCTTTGATAGCCTGTCTGCGGTCCCTACTTTAAATACTCCTCCACTCACCACCAAGCTGCCTGTGTATCCATGTAACCGCTGTAAAGCTGCCATGAGCCTATTGTTTGTTATTTTAGGCCTTTGATAGCCTGTCTGCGGTCCCTACTTTAAATACTCCTCCACTCATCACCAGCTGCCTGCCCGTGTATCCATGTAACCGCTGTAAAGCTGCCATGAGCCTATTGTTTGTTATTTTAGGCCTTTGATAGCCTGTCTGCGGTCCCTACTTTAAATACTCCTCCACTGACCACCAAGCTGCCTGCCCGTGTATCCATGTAACCGCTGTAAAGCTGCCATGAGCCTATTGTTTGTTATTTTAGGCCTTTGATAGCCTGTCTGCGGTCCCTACTTTAAATACTCCTCCACTGACCACCAAGCTGCCTGCCCGTGTATCCATGTAACCGCTGTAAAACTGCCATGAGCCTATTGTTTGTTATTTTAGGCCTTTGATAGCCTGTCTGCGGTCCCTACTTTAAATACTCCTCCACTGACCACCAAGCTGCCTGCCCGTGTATCCATGTAACCGCTGTAAAACTGCCATGAGCCTATTGTTTGTTATTTTAGGCCTTTGATAGCCTGTCTGCGGTCCCTACTTTAAATACTCCTCCACTGACCACCAAGCTGCCTGCCCGTGTATCCATGTAACTGCTGTAAAACTGCCATAAGCCTATTGTTTGTTATTTTAGGCCTTTGATAGCCTGTCTGCGGTCCCTACTTTAAATACTCCTCCACTCACCACCAAGCTGCCTGTGTATCCATGTAACCGCTGTAAAGCTGCCATGAGCCTATTGTTTGTTATTTTAGGCCTTTGATAGCCTGTCTGCGGTCCCTACTTTAAATACTCCTCCACTCATCACCAGCTGCCTGCCCGTGTATCCATGTAACCGCTGTAAAGCTGCCATGAGCCTATTGTTTGTTATTTTAGGCCTTTGATAGCCTGTCTGCGGTCCCTACTTTAAATACTCCTCCACTGACCACCAAGCTGCCTGCCCGTGTATCCATGTAACCGCTGTAAAACTGCCATGAGCCTATTGTTTGTTATTTTAGGCCTTTGATAGCCTGTCTGCGGTCCCTACTTTAAATACTCCTCCACTCACCACCAAGCTGCCTGTGTATCCATGTAACCGCTGTAAAGCTGCCATGAGCCTATTGTTTGTTATTTTAGGCCTTTGATAGCCTGTCTGTGGTCCCTACTTTAAATACTCCTCCACTCACCACCAAGCTGCCTGTGTATCCATGTAACCGATGTAAAACTGCAGTATTTTGCTTATAAAAAAGAAAATACTGGAGAGATATCAAATGCAGACATTTTAACATTAAAAACAAAAACACATACAACAAAAAACTGGTACAGTACAAAAATTGGCCACCAGCTACAAAAACTTTCTCCTGCAAGTAGTTAACTGAAAGGTTTTTTTCCATTGAAAACACAGATATGGCATCCACCGAGTGTTGTCCTGTCGCGTCTTCTTTATATTATTGCCAAGAAGCTGCAACTGAATAAAGCTGAGCTTCTACCTTCTGCCTCTTATTAACTGCTTTTTTTTTATAAAATTGGCTGTTCCGGCCTACTAAAGGTGTCTGTCTGCCCCTGCCTGGTGTTGTCCTCAACTGAATAAAGCTGAGCTTCTACCTTCTGCCTCTTACTAACTGCTGTTTTTTTAAAAAATTGGCTGTTCCGGCCTACTAAAGGTGTCTGACTGCCCCTGCCTGGTGTTGTCCTCAACTGAATAAAGCTGAGCTTCAACCTTCTGTTCCAAATTACCATTTTTAAAAATGCAATTGGCTGTTCCGGCCTACTAAAGGTGAATGTCTGCCCCTGCCTGGTGTTGTCCTCAACTGAATAAAGCTGAGCTTCTACCTTCTGTTCCAAATTACCATTTTTAAAAATGCAATTGGCTGTTCCGGCCTACTAAAGGTGAATGTCTGCCCCTGCCTGGTGTTGTCCTCAACTGAATAAAGCTGAGCTTCTACCTTCTGTTCCAAATTACCATTTCTAAAAATGCCATTGGCTGTTCCGGCCTACTAAAGGTGAATGTCTGCCCCTGCCTGGTGTTGTCCTCAACTGAATAAAGCTGAGCTTCTACCTTCTGTTCCAAATTACCATTTCTAAAAATGCCATTGGCTGTTCCGGCCTACTAAAGGTGAATGTCTGCCCCTGCCTGGTGTTGTCCTCAACTGAATAAAGCTGAGCTTCTACCTTCTGTTCCAAATTACCATTTCTAAAAATGCCATTGGCTGTTCCGGCCTACTAAAGGTGTCTGTCTGCCCCTGCCTGGTGTTGTCCTCAACTGAATAAAGCTGAGCTTCAACCTTCAGTTTCAAATTACCATTTTTAAAAATGCAATTGGCTGTTCCGGCCTACTAAAGGTGAATGTCTGCCCCTGCCTGGTGTTGTCCTCAACTGAATAAAGCTGAGCTTCTACCTTCTGTTCCAAATTACCATTTTTAAAAATGCCATTGGCTGTTCCGGCCTACTAAAGGTGTCTGTCTGCCCCTGCCTGGTGTTGTCCTCAACTGAATAAAGCTGAGCTTCAACCTTCAGTTCCAAATTACCATTTTTAAAAATGCCATTGGCTGTTCCGGCCTACTAAAGGTGTCTGTCTGCCCCTGCCTGGTGTTGTCCTCAACTGAATAAAGCTGAGCTTCAACCTTCAGTTCCAAATTACCATTTTTAAAAATGCAATTGGCTGTTCCGGCCTACTAAAGGTGTCTGTCTGCCCCTGCCTGGTGTTGTCCTCAACTGAATAAAGCTGAGCTTCTACCTTCAGCCTCTTACTAACTGCTGTTTTTTTTAAAAATTGGCTGTTCCGGCCTACTAAAGGTGTCTGACTGCCCCTGCCTGGTGTTGTCCTCAACTGAATAAAGCTGAGCTTCAACCTTCTGTTCCAAATTACCATTTTTAAAAATGCAATTGGCTGTTCCGGCCTACTAAAGGTGTCTGTCTGCCCCTGCCTGGTGTTGTCCTCAACTGAATAAAGCTGAGCTTCTACCTTCAGCCTCTTACTAACTGCTGTTTTTTTTAAAAATTGGCTGTTCCGGCCTACTAAAGGTGTCTGACTGCCCCTGCCTGGTGTTGTCCTCAACTGAATAAAGCTGAGCTTCAACCTTCTGTTCCAAATTACCATTTTTAAAAATGCAATTGGCTGTTCCGGCCTACTAAAGGTGAATGTCTGCCCCTGCCTGGTGTTGTCCTCAACTGAATAAAGCTGAGCTTCAACCTTCAGTTCCAAATTACCATTTTTAAAAATGCAATTGGCTGTTCCGGCCTACTAAAGGTGTCTGTCTGCCCCTGCCTGGTGTTGTCCTCAACTGAATAAAGCTGAGCTTCTACCTTCTGCCTCTTACTAACTGCTGTTTTTTTTAAAAATTGGCTGTTCCGGCCTACTAAAGGTGTCTGTCTGCCCCTGCCTGGTGTTGTCCTCAACTGAATAAAGCTGAGCTTCAACCTTCTGTTCCAAATTACCATTTTTAAAAATGCAATTGGCTGTTCCGGCCTACTAAAGGTGAATGTCTGCCCCTGCCTGGTGTTGTCCTCAACTGAATAAAGCTGAGCTTCTACCTTCTGCCTCTTACTAACTGCTGTTTTTTTAAAAAATTGGCTGTTCCGGCCTACTAAAGGTGTCTGTCTGCCCCTGCCTGGTGTTGTCCTCAACTGAATAAAGCTGAGCTTCTACCTTCTGTTCCAAATTACCATTTTTAAAAATGCAATTGGCTGTTCCGGCCTACTAAAGGTGTCTGTCTGCCCCTGCCTGGTGTTGTCCTCAACTGAATAAAGCTGAGCTTCAACCTTCTGTTCCAAATTACCATTTTTAAAAATGCAATTGGCTGTTCCGGCCTACTAAAGGTGAATGTCTGCCCCTGCCTGGTGTTGTCCTCAACTGAATAAAGCTGAGCTTCTACCTTCTGTTCCAAATTACCATTTTTAAAAATGCAATTGGCTGTTCCGGCCTACTAAAGGTGTCTGTCTGCCCCTGCCTGGTGTTGTCCTCAACTGAATAAAGCTGAGCTTCTACCTTCTGCCTCTTACTAACTGCTGTTTTTTTAAAAAATTGGCTGTTCCGGCCTACTAAAGGTGTCTGTCTGCCCCTGCCTGGTGTTGTCCTCAACTGAATAAAGCTGAGCTTCAACCTTCTGTTCCAAATTACCATTTTTAAAAATGCAATTGGCTGTTCCGGCCTACTAAAGGTGTCTGTCTGCCCCTGCCTGGTGTTGTCCTCAACTGAATAAAGCTGAGCTTCTACCTTCTGCCTCTTACTAACTGCTGTTTTTTTAAAAAAATTGGCTGTTCCGGCCTACTAAAGGTGTCTGTCTGCCCCTGCCTGGTGTTGTCCTCAACTGAATAAAGCTGAGCTTCTACCTTCTGTTCCAAATTACCATTTTTAAAAATGCAATTGGCTGTTCCGGCCTACTAAAGGTGTCTGTCTGCCCCTGCCTGGTGTTGTCCTCAACTGAATAAAGCTGAGCTTCAACCTTCTGTTCCAAATTACCATTTTTAAAAATGCAATTGGCTGTTCCGGCCTACTAAAGGTGAATGTCTGCCCCTGCCTGGTGTTGTCCTCAACTGAATAAAGCTGAGCTTCTACCTTCTGTTCCAAATTACCATTTTTAAAAATGCCATTGGCTGTTCCGGCCTACTAAAGGTGTCTGTCTGCCCCTGCCTGGTGTTGTCCTCAACTGAATAAAGCTGAGCTTCAACCTTCAGTTCCAAATTACCATTTTTAAAAATGCAATTGGCTGTTCCGGCCTACTAAAGGTGTCTGTCTGCCCCTGCCTGGTGTTGTCCTCAACTGAATAAAGCTGAGCTTCTACCTTCTGCCTCTTACTAACTGCTGTTTTTTTAAAAAATTGGCTGTTCCGGCCTACTAAAGGTGTCTGTCTGCCCCTGCCTGGTGTTGTCCTCAACTGAATAAAGCTGAGCTTCAACCTTCTGTTCCAAATTACCATTTTTAAAAATGCAATTGGCTGTTCCGGCCTACTAAAGGTGTCTGTCTGCCCCTGCCTGGTGTTGTCCTCAACTGAATAAAGCTGAGCTTCTACCTTCTGCCTCTTACTAACTGCTGTTTTTTTTAAAAATTGGCTGTTCCGGCCTACTAAAGGTGTCTGTCTGCCCCTGCCTGGTGTTGTCCTCAACTGAATAAAGCTGAGCTTCTACCTTCTGTTCCAAATTACCATTTTTAAAAATGCAATTGGCTGTTCCGGCCTACTAAAGGTGTCTGTCTGCCCCTGCCTGGTGTTGTCCTCAACTGAATAAAGCTGAGCTTCAACCTTCTGTTCCAAATTACCATTTTTAAAAATGCAATTGGCTGTTCCGGCCTACTAAAGGTGAATGTCTGCCCCTGCCTGGTGTTGTCCTCAACTGAATAAAGCTGAGCTTCTACCTTCTGTTCCAAATTACCATTTTTAAAAATGCAATTGGCTGTTCCGGCCTACTAAAGGTGAATGTCTGCCCCTGCCTGGTGTTGTCCTCAACTGAATAAAGCTGAGCTTCAACCTTCAGTTCCAAATTACCATTTTTAAAAATGCAATTGGCTGTTCCGGCCTACTAAAGGTGAATGTCTGCCCCTGCCTGGTGTTGTCCTCAACTGAATAAAGCTGAGCTTCTACCTTCTGTTCCAAATTACCATTTTTAAAAATGCAATTGGCTGTTCCGGCCTACTAAAGGTGAATGTCTGCCCCTGCCTGGTGTTGTCCTCAACTGAATAAAGCTGAGCTTCAACCTTCAGTTCCAAATTACCATTTTTAAAAATGCAATTGGCTGTTCCGGCCTACTAAAGGTGTCTGTCTGCCCCTGCCTGGTGTTGTCCTCAACTGAATAAAGCTGAGCTTCTACCTTCTGCCTCTTACTAACTGCTGTTTTTTTAAAAAATTGGCTGTTCCGGCCTACTAAAGGTGTCTGACTGCCCCTGCCTGGTGTTGTCCTCAACTGAATAAAGCTGAGCTTCAACCTTCTGTTCCAAATTACCATTTTTAAAAATGCAATTGGCTGTTCCGGCCTACTAAAGGTGAATGTCTGCCCCTGCCTGGTGTTGTCCTCAACTGAATAAAGCTGAGCTTCTACCTTCTGTTCCAAATTACCATTTTTAAAAATGCAATTGGCTGTTCCGGCCTACTAAAGGTGAATGTCTGCCCCTGCCTGGTGTTGTCCTCAACTGAATAAAGCTGAGCTTCAACCTTCAGTTCCAAATTACCATTTTTAAAAATGCAATTGGCTGTTCCGGCCTACTAAAGGTGTCTGTCTGCCCCTGCCTGGTGTTGTCCTCAACTGAATAAAGCTGAGCTTCAACCTTCAGTTCCAAATTACCATTTTTAAAAATGCAATTGGCTGTTCCGGCCTACTAAAGGTGTCTGTCTGCCCCTGCCTGGTGTTGTCCTCAACTGAACAAAGCTGAGCTTCCACATTCTGGCTTTCGCCCTATACTATCAGATATTAAACTGTATTTGGCCTACTAGTGTGGTTATGCCCTTGAAACAGTGTCTGCTGCTCTTGGGTTTGCTACTCCACTGAACAAAGCAATGCCGCCTGTTTAGTCCTGTTACCAATTTTGAACTACATTTAGCCTACTTTATTCTTTGGCCCTATATCTGTTTCCTCCTCATCCTGCCCATTGCCCAGCCACTGCTAGATGAGTCTGCTGGTACATTGACCTAGACCACTACATTCCCCTTATACTCTACACAGCCAGAATCTGACCCTGCTGAAAGTAAGGTTCCCCTTCCCGCATGTTATACCACCTTACACAGGGACAGAGAGGAAGGTGCAGATGAAAGTGCAGGTTCCTTCATCAGGTGGGGGGGCATACTCGTTGGCGACGTCACTGGCACAGGGCCCCTCAGAGTACGCAAAAGTGTCGCTGCTGGTGGGAGGCGCCCCCGCCATGCAAACACACATCGCTGTACTTTGAGGGGCCCTGTGCCAGTGCCAATGCGAACGAGTGGGCCCCCCCTGCTTGCTCAGGATCACAGCACTTGCAACGTTGAAATACTTACCTTTCCCTGCAACACCGCCGTGACGTAGTCCGCATTTCCTGGGCCCACGAAAAACTTGAGCCGGCCCTACTCCCCCCACAACTTTTGCCAAATGACCCCCAATTCCCTATGCCCAACTATTATTATAAAGTTAATTAAGATTGACAAGCTTCAGAAACAAGAATGGATGTTTTTGGCATTAAAATGGGCACTGTAGGTGTTTTCCTGGCCTCCACTCACTGCCGACTATGCTTCCCCATTGACTTGCATTGGGTTTCGTGTTTCGGTCGATCCCCGACTTTTAGCGATAATCGGCCGACTGCACTCGACTCGACTCTGGACAAAATCGGGTTTCACAAAACCCGACTCGATCTTAAAAAAATGAAAGTCGCTCAACTCTAGTGAGCACTTTAAACCCCCAGGTGCTTCACAAATTGATCCGCAAAAATGAAAAAGTACTTTTTTTTCACACAAAATTTCTTTTAGCCTCAATTCTTTCATTTTCACATTGGCAACAGGATAAAATGGATCATAAAATTAGTTGGGCAATTTCTCCTGAGTATGCCGATACCTCATATGTGGGGGTAAACCACTGTTTGGGTGCACGGCAAGGCTCGGAAGGGGAGGCGTGCCATTTGACTTTTTGAATGGAAAATTAGCTCCAATCGTTAGCGGACATCATGTCGTGTTTGGAGAGCCCCTGTGTGCCTAAACATTGGAGCTCCCCTACAAGTGACCCCATTTTGGAAACTAGACCCCCCAAGAAACTTATCTAGATGCATAGTGAGCACTTATAACCCCCAGGTGCTTCACAGAAGTTTATAACGCAGAGCCGTGAAAATAAAAAAATAATTTTTCTTTCCTCAAAAATGATTTTTAGCCCAGAATTTTTTATTTTCCCAAGGGTAATAGGAGAAATTGGACCCCAAATGTTGTTGTCCAGTTTGTTCTGAGTACGATGATACCCCATATGTGGGGGTAAACCACTGTTTGGGCGCACGGCAGGGCTCGGAAGGGAAGGCACGCCATTTGGCTTTTTGAATGGAAAATTAGCTCCAATCATTAGCGGACACCATGTCGCGTTTGGAGAGCCCCTGTGTGCCTAAACATTGGAGCTCCCGCACAAGTGAACCCATTTTGGAAACTAGACCTCCCAAGGAACTAATCTAGATGTGTGGTGAGCACTTTGAACCCCCAAGTGCTTCACAGAAGTTTATAACGCAGAGCCATGAAAATAAAAAATAATTTTTCTTTTCTCAAAAATGATTTTTTAGCCCACAATTTTTTATTTTCCCAAGGGTAACAGGAGAAATTGGACCCCAAAAGTTGTTGTCCAGTTTCTCCTGAGTATGCTGATACCCCATATGTGGGGGTAAACCACTGTTTTGGCACACGTCGGGGTTCGGAAGGGAAGTAGTGATGTTTTAAAATGCAGACTTTGATGGAATGCTCTGCGGGCGTCAGGTTGCGTTTGCAGAGTCCCTGATGTGCCTAAACAGTAGGAACTCCCCACAAGTGACTCCATTTTGGAAACTAGACCCCCAAGGGAACTTATCTAGATGTGTGGTGTGCACTTTGCACCCCCAAGTGCTTCACAGAAGTTTATAACGCAGAGCCGTGAAAATAATAAATGTGTTTCCTTTCCTCAAAAATATTTTTTTAGCCCAGAATTTTTTTATTTCTGCAAGAGTAACAGGAGAAATTGGACCCCAAAAGTTGTTGTCCAGTTTCTCCTGAGTACGCTGATACCCCATATCTGGGGGTAAACCACTGTTTGGGCACATGCCGGGGCTCGGAAGGGAAGTAGTGACGTTTTGGAATGCAGACTTTGATGGAATGGTCTGCGGGCATCATGTTACGTTTGCAGAGCCCCTGATATGCCTAAACAGTAGAAACCCCCCACAAGTGACCCCATTTTGGAAACTAGACCCCCGAAGGAACTTATCTAGATGTGTGGTGAGCACGTTCAACCCCCAAGTGCTTCACAGAAGTTTACAACGCAGAGCCGTGAAAATAAAAAATCATTTTTCTTTCCTCAAAAAAGATGTTTTAGCAAGCAATTTTTTATTTTCACAAGGGTAACAGGAGAATTTGGACCCCAATATTTGTTGCCCAGTTTGTTGTGAATACTCTGATATCCCATATGTGGGGGTAAACCACTGTTTGGGCACACGTCAGGGCTCGGAAGGGAAGTAGTGACATTTGAAATGCAGACTTTGATGGAATGGTCTGCGGGCGTCACATTGCATTTGCAGAGCCCCTGATGTGCCTAAACAGTAGAAACACCCCACAAGTGACCCCATTTTGGAAACTAGACCCCCGAAGGAACTTATCTAGATGTGTGGTGAGCACTTTCAACCCCCAAGTGCTTCACAGAAGTTTATAACGCAGAGCCGTGAAAATAAAAAATAATTGTTCTTTCCTCAAAAATTATGTTTTAGCAAGTAATTTTTTATTTTTGCAAGGGTAACAGGAAAAATTGGACCCCAACAGTTGTTGCCCAGTTTGTCCTGAGTACGCTGGTACCCCAAATGTGGGGGTAAACCACTGTTTGGGCGCACGTCGGGGCTTGGAAGGGCGGGAGCACCATTTGACTTTTTGAACGCAAGATTGGCTGGAATCAATGGTGGCGCCATGTTGCGTTTGGAGACCCCTGATGTGCCTAAACAGTGGAAACCCCTCAATTCTAACTTCAACACTAACCCCAACAGACCCCTAATCCTAATCCCAACTGTAGCCATAACCCTAATCACAACCCTAACCCCAACACACCCCTAACCACAACCCTAACCGCAACACACCCGTAACCCTAATTCCAACCCTAATCCTAACCCTAATCCCAACCGTAACCCTAATCCCAACCCTAACCACAACTGTAACCCCAACACACCCCTAACCCTATCCGTAACCCTAACCACAAGCCTAATCTTAACCCTATTTCAAACCCTAGCCCTAATTCCAACCCTAACCCTAAGGCTATGTGCCCACGTTGCGGATTCGTGTGAGATCTTTCCGCACGATTTTTGAAAAATCTGCAGGTAAAAGGCACTGCGTTTTACCTGCGGATTTACAGCAGATTTCCAGTGTTTTTTTGTGCGGATTTCACCTGCGGATTCCTATTGAGGAACAGGTGTAAAACGCTGCGGAATCCGCACAAAGAATTGACATGCTGCGGAAAATACAATGCAGCGTTTCTGCACGGAATTTTCCGTACCATGGGCACAGCGGATTTGGTTTTCCTTAGGTGTACATGGTACTGTAAACCTGATGGAAAACTGCTTCGAATTCGCAGCGGCCAATCCACTGCGGATCCGCGGCCAATCCGCTGCGGATCCGCGGCCGATCCGCTGCGGATCCGCTGCCGATCCGCTGCGGATCCGCGGCCGATCCGCTGC
Organism: Ranitomeya variabilis; assembly: GCF_051348905.1. NCBI lineage: Eukaryota > Metazoa > Chordata > Amphibia > Anura > Dendrobatidae > Ranitomeya > Ranitomeya variabilis. Next base: position 965,750,589 of record NC_135233.1, read on the forward strand.
GGATCCGCGGCCGATCCGCGGCGGATCCGCGGCCGATCCGCTGCGGATCCGCGGCCGATCCGCTGCGGATCCGCGGCCGATCCGCTGCGGATCCGCTGCCGATCCGCTGCGGATCCGCTGCCGATCCGCTGCGGATCCGCGGCCGATCCGCTGGGGATCCGCGGCCGATCCGCTGCGGATCCGCTGCCGATCCGCTGCGGATCCGCTGCCGATCCGCTGCGGATCCGCTGCCGATCCGCTGCGGATCCGCGGCCGATCCGCTGCGGATCCGCTGCCGATCCGCTGCGGATCCGCGGCCGATCCGCTGCGGATCCGCGGCCGATCCGCTGCGGATCCGCTGCCGATCCGCTGCGGATCCGCTGCCGATCCGCTGCCGATCCGCTGCGGATCCGCGGCCGATCCGCTGCGGATCCGCGGCCGATCCGCTGCGGATCCGCGGCCGATCCGCTGCGGATCCGCTGCCGATCCGCTGCGGATCCGCGGCCGATCCGCTGCGGATCCGCTGCCGATCCGCTGCGGATCCGCTGCCGATCCGCTGCGGATCCGCTGCCCATCCGCTGCGGATCCGCGGCCCATCCGCTGCGGATCCGCGGCCGATCCGCTGCGGATCCGCGGCCGATCCGCTGCGGATCCGCGGCCGATCCGCTGCGGATCCGCGGCCGATCCGCTGCGGATCCGCTGCCGATCCGCTGCGGATCCGCTGCCGATCCGCTGCGGATCCGCGGCCGATCCGCTCTGTGTGCACATGCCATAACCCTACCCCTAACCCGTAACCCTAACCCGTAACCCTAACCCTACCCCTAACCCTACCCCTAGTTCTAACCCTATTTCTAACCCTAACCCTAGTGGAAAAAGAAAAAAAAATATTTTCTTTATTTTATTATTGTCCCTACCTATGGGGGTGATAAAGGGGGGGGTTTATTTATTATTTTTTTATTTTGATCGCTGTGTTAGAACCTACCACAGCGATCAAAATGTACCTGTAATGAATCAGCCAGCCGGCTGATTCGGCGGGCGCACTGAGCATGCGCCCGCCATTTTGGAAGATGGCGGCGCCCAGCGAGGAGACGGACCGACACCGGGAGCCTAGGTAAATATAAGGGGGGGGAGATCGGGGCACGGGGGGGCGTCGGAGCACCGGGGGGTGACATAGGAGCAGGGGGGGAGCGGGCAGGAGGACGGGGGAGCGGAGCACAGGACGGAGGGGACCGGACCCCATAACGGAGCACTGGGGGGGCGATCGGTGGGGTGGGGGGGGTCACTTCAGGTTTTCCAGCCATGGCCGATGGTATTGCAGCATCGGCCATGGCTGGATTGTAATATTTCACCAGTTTTTTAGGTGAAATATTACAAATCGCTCTGATTGGCAGTTTCACTTTCAACAGCCAATCAGAGCGATCGTAGCCACGGGGGGGGAAGCCACCCCCCCTGGGCTGAAGTACCACTCCCCCTCTCCCTGCAGATCGGGTAAAATAGGAGTTAACCCCTTCACCCGATCTGCAGGGACGCAATCATTTCATGACGCCACATAGGCGTCATGGGTCGGATTGGCACCGGTTTTCATGACGCCTACGTGGCGTCAAAGGTCGGGAAGGGGTTAATGTCAAAAACATCAATTATTGTTACTTAAGCTTGTCAATCTTAATTAACCTTATAATAATAGTTAGGTATTGAAAATTGGGGGTCATTTGGTTAAAGTTGTGGGGGGGGAGGGCTGGCTCAATTTTTTCTTGGGCCCAGGAAATGTGGAATACGTCACGGCGGTGGAGCAGGGAGAGGTAAGTATTTCAACTTTGCAAGTGCTGTGATCCTGAGCAAGCAGGGGGGGGCACACTCGTTCGCATTGCCACTGGCACAGGGCCCCTCAAAGTACGGCGTTGTGATTGACGGCGGGGGCGCCTCCCACCGGCAGAGACACTTTTGCGTGCTATGAGGGGCCCTGTGCCAGTGACGTCGCCAATGAGTATGCCCCCCCACCTTTTGAAGGAACCTGCACTTTCATCTGCACCTTCCTCTTTGTCCCCATGTAAGGTGGTATAGTATGCGGGAAGGGGAACCTGAGTTTCAGCAGGGTCAGATTCAGGCTGTGTAGAGTGCAAGGGGAATGTAGTGGTCTGTGTCAATGTACCAGCAGACTCATCTAGCAGTGGCTGGGCAATGGGCAGGAATGAGGAGGAAACACAGATATAGGCCCAAAATAAAAAAGTAGGCTAAAAGCTGTTAAAAATTGGTAACAGGAGTAAACAGGTGGCATTGGTTTGTTCAGTGGAGGAGAACAACAATCAGCGGCAGACACCATTAGTAGGCCCAACCAAACAAGTAGGCCAAATGCAGTTTCATATTCTAAATATAGGCCAAAAGCCTGAAGATTGAAGCTCAGCTTTGTGTAGTAGAGGAAAACAAGAGGCAGCAGCAGACAACGTTACTAGGCCCAAACCAAGAACTAGGCCAAATGTAGTTTCATATTGTTGTTACAGGCCGAAAGCCTGAAGCTTCAAGCTCAGCTTTGTTTAGTAGAGGAAAACAAGAGGCGGCTGCAGACAATGTTACTAGGCCCAACCCTAATAGTAGGCCAAATGCAGTTTAATATAAAAAATATTTAAACGAAAGCCTGAAGATTGAAGCGCAAGAAAAATAAACCAGGAGAACACCAAGAAGCGGCAGACACCGTTAGTAGGCCCCAACCCAACAAGTAGGCCAAATGCAGTTTAATATTTGAAACGGGACAACAGTTGAAGTTCAGCTTTGTTCAGTGAAGGAAAAAAAAGATGCAGCGGCAGACACCGTTATTACGCCCAAATAATAAAGACAGTGGTAGTAGGCGCAAAGTATTAAATGGAGTCCAGGGCCCCTGTATATTTTAACTATCATCTATCACTTCAAATAATTCGTATTGGCAGTGCCATTTCAGGTTTTACCCACACAGACTACACAGTGGTGGAGCTGGGAGAGGTAGTATTGCAAGTGGTAGAGCACAGTTCAATCTGGGGGGGGAGCACTCTCTCGTGGGTGGCGGTACTGGCACAGGGCCCCTCATATTACGACGGTGTAATATGAGTTGTGGTTCAGTGTCTCCCCCCAAAAAATGAGGAAGTCTGGTGGGAGGCCGTGGGCGGGGGTTGCCAGCTGGTACTGATGGTGCTGGTGGTGCTGCATCTCGTGGTAGTGTCAAAAGCACAGTAGCACCTAAGGCTGGAGGTGTTCAGCCTGCGTCATCGTCTGGCTACACAAGGCCTCGAAGGCTCCCTTACCTGGGAGTAGGAAAACAGCTTTTAAAGCCAGAGAAGCAGGAAAAAGTGTTGTCTTTCCTTGCTGACTCACCCTCTAGCTCTTTCGCCTCCTCTTCCCAAAGTTCTAAATGTAAGAGCAGACAGTCGTCAGTGGATGCTCCCGGTCAGGAAAAAGACGTTTCCTTGTGTCCTTCTCCCAAACCAAAAGTGAAGGATGCAGCAGGCGACACTACAGGTTACTCCATGGAGCTCTTTACACATACCGTGCCTGGGTTCGAAAGGGAAATTGTACACTGCCAATTACAAGAAGAATAGGATATGGAGTGCACTGATGCACAGCCACAGCTAGATTGTGATGCTGTTCCATTGACTCTGATCACTACATTGCCCTCGCAGTTTACTGAGCCAGAATGTGACCCTGATGAGACTATGGTGCCCTGTCCCGAATGCTATAGCACCTTACATGGTGACACTGAGGAAGGTGCACATGACATTGAGGAGGAGGTGATAGATGACCCAGTTGTTGACCCAGATTGGCAGCCATTGGGGGAAGAGGGTGCCGCTGCCACTAGCTCAGAAGCGGAGGAGGATGATCCGCTTCAGCCATCTACATTGCAACAGCTGTCATCTGGCAGGCCCGTATCAGGCCCAAAATGTTTGCGAAAAACAAAAACAGTTTCAGGAGAGCGTGGCCATTCGGTGAAAGTAGCACAGCGCACAATGCCTGAAAAGGTTTTCGATAGTAGGAAGAGTGTAGTGTAGCAATTTTTTAACCAAGATCAGAATGATCAGTCAAAAGTTATCTGTAAGAAATGCTCCAAGACCTTTAGCAGAGAGAAGAATCTTCAAAATTTAAATACAACGTGCATGCTTAGACATTTAACTACCATGCACTTGCAAGCCTGGACTAACTACGAAACGTCCCGTACCGTTGGTGCACCTGCTCGGAGTGAAGGTAGTCAGCAATGCTACATTGCTTCCCTCACTGTAAGCCCACCGGTTAGGACACCACCAGCAGCAAATGTGGAGGTATCGTCATAAGGCCAAAGCAGTCACGGAATCACAAGGTTATTGGTAGGAAAGACTCTATGTTGGCCAACAGCAAGAATACCATAACAAACTCTCTCTCAATCCGACATGTCCACCACCACCACCACCGCTAGTTCCACCATATGCAGCTCTCCAGTCCAGCTCACCCTACAAGAGACTCTCGTTAGGAAAAGAAAGTACTCATCCTCTCATCCGCGTACACAGGATTTGAACGCCCACATTGCTATACTAATCTCATTACAGATGATGCCCTACCGTTTGGTTGAAAGCGAAGCTTTCAAAGACCTGATGGCCAACGCAGTAACACGCTATGACCTACCCAATCGACACTTCTTTGCGAGAAAAGCCATCCCAGCCCTCCACCAGTATGTCAAAGGCCGCATTGTCCATGCCTTGAGGCAATCAGTCAGTGGAAAGGTGCACCTCACAACAGATGCATGGACCAGTAGGCATGGCCGGGGACGTTACGTGTCCATCATGGCGCACTGGGTTAATGTGTAGGATGCAGGGTCCACAGGGGCAGCCATAGTGCGACAGTTCAGCCTATCCCACAGTCTCAGGAAAAAGTTGGCATACGGCGTTCGCCACTCCTCCTCCTCCTCCTCCAGAAGCGAAAGCTCGTGCACAGAGCGCAGTCGCCCTACCACTCCATCCGCAGCTGCCAGTGTTGCACACGGGGTGTCCCATTATCGAACAGCTAGTGGTAAGCGTCAGCAGGCTGTGTTTCAAATGAAGTGTTTGGGCGACAACAGACACACCGCGGAAGTACTGGTGGAGTACTTGCAGCAACAAACTCAGTCATGGCTGGGCAGTGTACACCTTGAGGCAGGCAAGGTATTCAGTGATAACGGAAGGAATTTTATGGCTGCCATAGCCCTTTCAGAACTGAAACACATACCTTGCCTGGCTCACACCTTTAACCTGGTGGTGCAGGGCTTCCTCAAAAATTATCCAAAGTTGCCAGCCCTGGTCCTGAAGGTGCGAAGACTTTGCTCGCACATCCGCCGGATGCCCATACACTCCAGCCATATGCTGAACCATCAGCGATCGCTGAATCTTCCCCAGCACCGCCTAATAATCGACGTTGCAACAAGGTGGAACTCCACACTGCACATGATTCAGAGGCTGTGCGAACAGAGGCGTGCTGTTATAAATTTGTGGGAGGATACACGGGCAGGCACTTGAATGGCAGACATGGAGTTGTCTGGTGTGCAGTGGTCGACGCCATCATAAGCATTAACATCCCACTTATGCGTCTGCTGATGCAAAGTTTGACGCACATTAAGGAGCAGGCGTCTGCAGCCGAGGAGGAGGGAAGCCTTGATGACAGTCAGCCATTGTCTGCTCAGGGAACTGTCCAGGACGAATTGGCGGATGAAGAGGTTGAGGAGGAGGATGATGGGGATGAATATGTATGGGAGGAGGATGATCTCAGGTGGCAATAGAAACTGGTGGCATTGCAAGGTCTGGTACAGGTTTATTGCGGGACACTTGTGATGTTGATTTGCAAGAAAGTGGGCCTCAACCCAGCAGAAACAGTTAATTCACACCTGGAACATTGGCCCACATGGCTGAGTATGCCTTGCGTATCCTAAAAAGGGACCCCCGCATTTTTAAAATGATGACCGATGACGACAACCGGTTGGCCTGCCTCCTGGATACAAGATATAAAGGAAAACTGCAAAATATCATGCCACATGAGAGCCTAGTTCAAATATTGGCTACCAAACAAGCAACTCTTGTAGACCGTTTGGTTCAGGCATTCCCAGCACACAGCGCCGGTGATGGTTCTCACACGAGCTGCAGGGGGCAACATGGCAGAGGTGCTAGAGGTGCAGAAATCCGAAGTGGCGTTGGACAGAGGGGTTTTACGACAAGGTTGTGGAATGATTTTGCAATGACCGCTGACACGACAGGGACAGCTGCATCGATTCAAAGTGACAGGAGACAGCATTTGTCCAGTATGGTTACAAACTACTTTTCCGCCCTTATCGATGTTCTCCCTCTCAGGTCATTCCCCTTTGATTACTGGGCATCTAAACTAGACACCTGGCCTGAATTGCCAGAATATGGATAACAGAACCTTGATTGCCCTGCTGTCAATGTGCTTTCAGAAAGAGTGTTCAGTGCTGCTGGTTCAATACTGACCGAAAAAAGGACACGTCTGCCTACCAAAAATGTTGATTAGCTAACCTTCATTTAAATTAACCAATCATGGATTTCACATTCTTTTGCCCCACCTTCCCCTGCTGACAAGTAGCTTGCCTGAAAGATGACTTGCTTTTGGGGGAGACACAGAACCCCAACTCTGGCCCTGTGGGATAACACAACACTATGAACGTGGAAGAAAGTGTTTGCCTGATATACGACGCACTAGCAGTACAGCTGAATATACACTGTGTGAGAATTTGAATCTCCATTTTTTTGGGGGAGACACTGAACCCTAACTCTGGCCCTGTGGGATAACACAACACTATGAACGTGGAAGAAAGTGTCTGCCTGATATACAACGCACTAGCAGTACAGCTTAATATACACTGTGTGAGAATTTGAATCTCTATTTTTTGGGGGGAGACACTGAACCACAACTCTGGCCCTGTGGTATAACACAACACTATGAACGTGGAAGAAAGTGTCTGCCTGATATACGACACACTAGCAGAACAGCTGAATATACACTGTGTGAGAATTTGAATCTCCATTTTTGGGGGGGAGACACTGAACCACAACTCTGGCCCTGTGGTATAACACAACACTATGAACGTGGAAGAAAGTGTCTGCCTGATATACGACACACTAGCAGTACTGCAGAATATAAACTGTGTGAGAATTACTATCTCACTTTTGGGGGGAGACACTGAACCACAACTCTGGCCCAGTGGTATAACACAACACTATGAACGTGGCAGAAAGTGGCTGTAATTATTATTAAAAAAAAAAATAAAAAATACTGCAATAACAAGCTTCCTACAATGATCTCAGGGCAAGTATGGCAGCAATAAAAAGGACTGCTGAACAAAGAAATTGGTAGACAAATAAACAAGACAGGTAACTGTGCAGAAAGGAGCAACAGGATTTTTGCTTTGAAAAAAGCAGTTGGTTTGCACAGCACCGTGCACACAGCTATGCAGCTGCTGCACTAAAATACGACCTCCACTGTCCCTGCACAAAAAGGTGGTGTGGGACAGTGAAAATCACTCCAGCACAAGCGGTTTGGGGGTTTATATTTCCTCCCTAACTCTGTCCCTGCTTCTGACTAACTGCAGCAAACTCTCCCTATGCTCAGATCAGCAGCAGTAAGATGGCGGTCGGCATGCACGCCCCTTTATAGCCCCTGTGACGCCGCAGACAGCAAACCAATCACTGCCATGCCCTTGTCTAAGATGGTGGGGACCAGGACCTATGTCATCACGCTGCCCACACTCTGCGTTCACCTTCATTGGCTGAAAAACGGCGGTAACAGCGTCATATGAAACGCGACTTTGGCGCTCTGATCGTGTACCGCATGGCCGATCCCACACTAGGATCGGTTCGGGTTTCATGAAACCCGACTTTGCCTAAAAGTCGCCGATTTATGAAAATGACCGATCCGTTTCGCTCAACCCTAGTGCAGAGTTCACATATAGAGTGTTTATGGAACACTGCGCATGCGCAAAACCTATACTGTCCCTCATTACAGCTGCATCCCTCATCCTGTCCCAGAGCAAAAAAAAATAATCTTGAAACCGGAAGAAGAAGTTCAAGTGGAGGAGGAGGCAGAAGAGGTATAGATGGACATGGTGAGGTAGATGGAAGAAGCAAGGGAGGAGTAATCCAAAACAGTTATTTTTTTCTTATATTTTTTAAACTTGTATTTAGGGATGAGCGAACGTACTCAGTGATACTCGAATATCGTTCGAGTATCTGGGTACTTAGAAGTGCTCAACGAGCATTGGTTGGTGCTTGAATTTGAAGTTCTAATCCCCACCTCGCTTGTTTGGAGCCAGTTACACAGCCAATAAGCATGTGGGAATTGCCAGACTCAGTGTACTGCCGTAGACATTTTGGTAATGAGTCATGACATTACTGTGATTGGCTACCCACATTACCTCATCAGACATTATAAATTAGCAATGTCGCACTTGGCTCACTGACACCTTTGCACAGCTCAGGGATTGTTTTGATTAGAGGGATAGGATGTATCCAGGCCTGTGTGTGCACAGTTTAACTAATCAGAGTCCTCTAGAGTTGATATTGGTTCTGATGCTGAACCATCAAACTAACAGTCCTTCTAAGGGCTAGCCTTGTGCTTTGCTATTTGTATCAGATACATTCTGCATTTAGCCTAGGGACAGTTGTAGGAGCAGGTAGAGGGGCAAAATACAGCATCTAGGCAGGGCTTAAGACTTTGCAGTTCATTGCTAAATATATACTGTAGCTGCTGCACGTGTCCAGATTCTATTGTCATCCTTTAGAGTATTATGTGCTTTGCATTACAATACGGTGGTATATAACACTAAAATAAATTCAAAAGTTTTCTGGATTCAATTAGTCATTCATAGAGTATTACATGCTTTCTGTTAAATTGCGGTATTATATAACACTCCAAAAAAGCATTTAAACTTTTTTCTAGATTCAATTAGTCATTCATAGAGTATTATATGCTTTCTGTCACATATCAGTAGTATATAACACTCAAATAAAGCGGTCAAGCATTTTTCTTGATTCAATTAGTCATTCATAGAGTATTATGTGCTTTCTATTAAATTTTGGTGGTATATAACACTCCAGAAGAGTGTTCAAAAATGTTCTGGATTGAATTTATCAACCATAGATTATTACGTGCATGTTACATTTTAGTGGTATATAACACTCCAAAAAAGTGCTGCTTTTTTCTGGATTCAATTATTCATCCATATTGTGTGCTTTCTATTACATTTTGGTGGCAGGAGTCTGTGGTCTGGCGCGGGCCTCTTTCCCAGAACCACCAAGGCTCGAACCCTGGCTGCAGCCTTCACCAATGAGGTTCTTGCGAACTGCAGACAGAAGAGCCAGGATCCAGCAACTAGTGAGCGGACTGCAGTTCCTAGGCTGGTCAAAAGAGTGAAGGAAGCGAGCCAGGACCAGGGATAGAAACATGCTAGTGGGCCATCTAGCCAATAGGTATCGAGAGTTGGCATCCCAGGGGGAGGTCTTAACATATGACCGGCATAGAAGAGTTTGTGACCCATCATCACATCTCATTCAACCAGAGGGCAGTAGAGACGGAACACTTGCCTTGAAGGCTGCAAGAGCTGATGGCTTGAACCAGGGTCACGTTCCTCAAAATGGATACAACTTGAGTGCACCAGACGCACCACCAATAATTATAAATACATCAAAGCAATGGTGTGCAATACTAGTGGAAAACAGGATATGCAGAAAGGAGAAAACAACCACTGTAGAATATGCACACCACTAATAATATATATAGAAAGGAAAAAACCTTATTGATAAAGTGGGATTAAAACATATTAAAACCACATTTATCCCCTCCCAACCTGCAAAAATGGGAGCCAAAAGATGACAATAAATAGGTCTAGATAAACATGCCCGTGATGCATCCAATAAGACAACAATTATACAGTAATATACAGTGGCTGAGACAATACATCCAACATGGTAACAATATGCAAACATAAACACTAACTGAGCTAGTCAAAGTGCAAATATGGGATGCAAACTATGCTTGTCCCTTAAATACAAATAGTCCTATGTCCTATGACACTACCATAAATCAGAAAGCACACTGAAATTGTAACCAACCTCTCTGCTCTGGGTAGTTGAGGCTACAGTATGTAAGTAGCTGAACAAGCTCAAGGTGCCAAATAGGTATTCAGATAGAGTGCTTACACAGCCCCCTCGCCAGGCAAACAATCAGCCCTGCAGAGCTGGAAGGCAGGCGGCCACCTGAAAAGAGTCCATGCCTGAAGACAAGGGAGTAAGGAGGCAGGAAGGGAGAAGAGACTAGTGCCCCACGTGTATTGCTGTTACCAGAACGGCTTTGTGAGTCAAAATGAAGAGGCAACATCGCTGGTATGCAGTGGAGGTGATCCGAGAAGAAAGGGAGCAGGATGAAATTTCTTGCAAACTAAATGGGCCAGAGAGAAGCTCCTTATGGTGGCTTAAGACACGGCTACCACCCTGTTATGACCCCAATGGCAGAGGGTCTCAGGAATAATGCTAAGTCTGTAAATACAGAAAACCAGCTCATAGGGCAGTGGTAACTGGGCTGACCATATAACTAATCCTAGCACCACAAATACCAGCAGCCGGGGAACGTTCCTACGTTGATCCTAGACGTCTCGCGCCAGCCGGAGAGCTAACTACCCCTAGAAGGGAAAGGAAAGACCTTTCTTGCCTCCAGAGGAAATACCCCAAAAAGTTGGATAGAAGCCCCCCACAAATAATAACGGTGAGGTAAAAGGAAAAGACAAACATAAGAATGAGCTAGGTATTTAGCAAAGAGAGGCCCACTAGCTAATAGCAGAATATAGAAAGATAACTTATATGGTCAGCAAAAAATCCTATCAAAAATATCCACACTGGAAATTCAAGAACCCCCGAACCGTCTAACGGCCCGGGGGGAGAACACCAGCCCCCTAGAGCTTCCAGCAAGGTCAGGAAACACATTTAGTACAAGCTGGACAAAAATGATAGCAAACAAATAACCCAGAAAACAAAGAAGCAAGACTTAGCTTAATTTAACACGAACCAGGACCAGCAAACAGGAGCAAACAGAATGTGTCTGATAACACCGATGCCAGGCACTGGACTAAGGTTCCAGGAGGTTTATATAGCAACACCCCTGAAGTAACGACCCAGCTGGGTGCAAACAGAGGGAAGGAAATCCCAGAGTCATATCACTAGTAACCACTAGAGGGAGCCAAAAAAGTCTAATTCACAACAGTACCCCCCCCTTAAGGAGGGGTCACCGAACCCTCACCAAGACCACCAGGGCGATCAGGATGAGCAGCGTGAAAGGCCCGAACTAAATCGGCTGCATGCACATCAGAGGCAACCACCCAGGAATTATCCTCCTGACCATAACCCTTCCACTTGACCAAATACTGAAGCCTCCGCCTGGAGACACGAGAATCCAAGATCTTCTCCACCACGTACTCCAACTCGCCCTCAACCAACACCGGAGCAGGAGGCTCAGCAGTCCTTCTGCACAGTTCCTTACCACAGGCACAACGTAGCGTCGTAACAAAGACCTATGGAACACGTTGTGAATGGCAAACGAAACCGGAAGATCCAAGCGAAAGGACACTGGATTAAGGATTTCCAATATCTTGTAAGGACCGATGAAGCGAGGCTTAAATTTAGGAGAGGAGACCTTCATAGGAACAAATCGAGAAGACAGCCACACCAAATCCCCAACACGAAGTCGGGGACCCACACCGCGGCGGCGGTTGGCAAAGCGCTGAGCCTTCTCCTGTGACAATTTTAAGTTGTCCACCACATGATTCCAGATCTGCTGCAACCTATCCACCACAGAATCTACTCCAGGACAGTCAGAACGCTCCACATGTCCCGAGGAAAAACGAGGATGGAAACCAGAGTTGCAGAAAAATGGCGAAACCAAAGTAGCGGAACTAGCCCGATTATTTAGGGCAAACTCAGCCAACGGCAAGAAGGTCACCCAATCATCCTGATCTGCCGAAACAAAACACCTCAAGTAAGCTTCCAGAGTCTGATTAGTTCGCTCAGTTTGTCCATTAGTCTGAGGATGAAAGGCAGACGAGAACGATAAATCAATGCCCATCCTAGCACAAAAGGATCGCCAGAACCTGGAAACAAACTGGGATCCTCTGTCAGACACAATATTCTCAGGAATGCCGTGTAAACGAACCACATTCTGAAGGAACACAGGAACCAGATCGGAAGAGGAAGGCAGCTTAGGCAAAGGCACCAAATGGACCATTTTTGAAAAGCGATCACATACCACCCAGACATACCCCGAGACACCGGGAGATCAGAAATGAAATCCATGGAAATATGTGTCCAAGGCCTCTTCGGGACAGGCAAGGGCAAGAGCAACCCGCTGGCACGGGAACAGCAAGGCTTAGCTCGAGCACAAGTCCCACAGGACTGCACAAATGACCGTACATCCCGTGACAAGGAAGGCCACCAAAATGACCTAGCCACCAGATCTCTGGTGCCAAAAATTCCCGGATGACCTGCCAACACCGAGGAATGAACCTCGGAAATGACTCTGCTGGTCCACTTATCAGGAACAAACAGTCTGTCAGGTGGACAAGAGTCAGGTCTACCAGCTTGAAATCTCTGCAACACACGTCGCAAATCAGGAGAAATGGCTGACAAAATAACTCCTTCTTTAAGAATACCAACAGGTTCTGTGACTCCAGGAGAGTCAGGCACAAAGCTCCTTGAAAGAGCATCAGCTTTCACATTCTTTGAACCTGGTAAATACGAGACCACAAAGTCAAAACGGGAGAAAAACAATGACCAGCGGGCCTGTCTAGGATTCAAGCGTTTAGCAGACTCGAGATACATCAAATTTTTGTGATCAGTCAGGACCACCACACGATACTTAGCACCCTCGAGCCAATGACGCCACTCCTCAAATGCCCACTTCATGGCCAGTAATTCCCGATTGCCCACATCATAATTCCGCTCAGCAGGCGAAAACTTCCTAGAGAAGAAAGCACATGGTCTCATTACCGAGCAACCAGGGCCTCTCTGTGACAAAACGGCCCCTGCCCCAATCTCAGAAGCATCCACCTCGACCTGAAAGGGAAGTGAGATATCAGGCTGGCACAAAACAGGCGCCGAAGTAAACCGGCGCTTCAACTCCTGGAACACCTCCATGGCTGCAGGAGCCCAGTTAGCAACATCAGAACCTTTCTTGGTCATATCCTTCAAAGGTTTAACAACGCTAGAAAAATTTGCGATAAAACGACGGTAGAAGTTAGCAAAACCCAAGAACTTCTGAAGACTCTTAACTGACGTGGGTTGAGTCCACTCATGAATAGCTCGGACCTTGACTGGGTCCATCTCCACAGCAGAAGGGGAAAAAATAAACCCCAAAAAGGGAACCTTCTGTACTCCAAAGAGACACTTTGAGCCTTTAACAAACAAAGCATTCTCACGCAAAACCTGAAACACCATCCTGACCTGCTCCACATGTGAGTCCCAATCTTCAGAGAAAACCAGAATATCGTCCAGATAAACAATCATAAATTTATCCAGATACTTCCGGAAAATATCATGCATAAAGGACTGAAATACTGAGGGAGCATTAGAAAGCCCAAAAGGCATCACCAAATACTCAAAATGACCTTCGGGCGTATTAAATGCAGTCTTCCATTCATCACCTTGCTTAATGCGCACAAGGTTGTACGCACCACGAAGATCTATCTTGGTGAACCACTTGGCACCCTTAATCCGGGCAAACAAGTCTGACAAGAGAGGCAAAGGATACTGAAATTTTACAGTGATTTTATTCAGTAGCCGATAGTCAATACAAGGTCTCAAAGATCCGTCCTTCTTGGCCACAAAAAAGAATCCCGCACCAAGAGGGGAAGAGGATGGACGGATATGCCCTTTCTCCAGAGACTCCTTGATATATGAACGCATTGCGGCATGCTCAGGTACTGACAGATTAAATAATCTTCCCTTAGGAAATTTACTACCTGGAATCAAATCTATGGCGCAGTCACAGTCCCTATGAGGAGGCAGAGCACTGGATCTGGACTCATTGAATACATCCTGATAATCAGACAAATACTCAGGAACTTCCGAAGGAGTAGAGGAAGCAATAGACACCGGCGGGGAATCAGCATGAATTCCCTGACAGCCCCAACTTGACACAGACATTGCCTTCCAATCCAGGACTGGATTGTGGGTCTGTAACCATGGCAGACCCAAAACGACCAAATCATGCATTTTATGCAGAACAAGAAAACGAATCACCTCCCGATGTTCAGGAGTCATGCACATGGTCACCTGCGTCCAAAACTGCGGTTTATTTTCCGCCAATGGCGTAGCATCAATACCTCTAAGAGGAATAGGATTTACTAACGGTTCAAGAACAAAACCACAGCGCTTGGCAAATGACAGATCCATAAGACTCAGGGCGGCACCTGAATCCACAAACGCCATAACAGGGTAAGAAGACAAAGAGCAAATTAAAGTCACAGACAAAATAAATTTAGGTTGCAAATTACCAATGGCGACAGGACTAACAACCCTTGTTAGGCGTTTAGAGCATGCTGATATAACATGTGTAGAATCACCACAGTAAAAACACAACCCATTCTGACGTCTATGATTTTTCCGTTCATTTCTAGTCTGAATTCTATCACATTGCATTAAATCAGGTGTTTGTTCAGACAACACCACCAGAGGATTAGCGGTTTTGCGCTCCCGCAAACGCCGGTCAATTTGAATAGCAAGCGCCATAGAATCATTCAGACTTGTAGGAATGGGGAAACCCACCATCACATTCTTAATGGCTTCAGAAAGGCCATTTCTGAAATTTGCGGCCAGAGCACACTCATTCCACTGAGTAAGCACGGACCATTTCCGAAATTTTTGGCAATGCACTTCAGCTTCATCCTGACCCTGAGCAATAGCCAGCAAGGCTTTTTCTGCCTGAATTTCAAGATTGGGTTCCTCGTAAAGCAATCCGAGCGCCAGAAAAAGCGCATCAATATTCGCCAATGCCGGATCTCCTGGCGCTAGCGAGAAAGCCCAATCCTGAGGGTCGCCCCGCAAAAAAGAAATAACAATTTTAACTTGCTGAGCTGAATCTCCAGATGAACGGGGTCTCAGAGAAAGAAACAATTTACAATTATTCTTGAAATTCCTAAACCTAAATCGGTCTCCAGAAAACAATTCCGGAATAGGTATTTTAGGTTCAGACATAGGACTACTGGTAACAAAATCTTGTATACCCTGCACACGAGCTGCCAGCTGGTTAACACTTGTAATCAAGGTCTGCACATTCATGTCTGCAGCAAGCACACGCCACTCAAAGGTAAAGGGGAGGAAGAGAAGGAAAGAAAAAAAAAAACTCAGAATTTCCTTTCTTATTATCCCACTTCTGCAATGCTTTAAACATTCAATGTTGGCCTGGCATACTGTTATGACCCCAATGGCAGAGGGTCTCAGGAATAATGCTAAGTCTGTAAATACAGAAAACCAGCTCATAGGGCAGTGGTAACTGGGCTGACCATATAACTAATCCTAGCACCACAAATACCAGCAGCCGGGGAACGTTCCTACGTTGATCCTAGACGTCTCGCGCCAGCTGGAGAGCTAACTACCCCTAGAAGGGAAAAGAAAGACCTTTCTTGCCTCCAGAGGAAATACCCCAAAAAGTTGGATAGAAGCCCCCCACAAATAATAACGGTGAGGTAAAAGGAAAAGACAAACATAAGAATGAGCTAGGTATTTAGCAAAGAGAGGCCCACTAGCTAATAGCAGAATATAGAAAGATAACTTATATGGTCAGCAAAAAATCCTATCAAAAATATCCACACTGGAAATTCAAGAACCCCCGAACCGTCTAACGGCCCGGGGGGAGAACACCAGCCCCCTAGAGCTTCCAGCAAGGTCAGGAAACACATGTAGTACAAGCTGGACAAAAATGATAGCAAACAAATAACCCAAAAAACAAAGAAGCAAGACTTAGCTTAATTTAACACGAACCAGGACCAGCAAACAGGAGCAAACAGAATGTGTCTGATAACACCGATGCCAGGCACTGGACTAAGGTTCCAGGAGGTTTATATAGCAACACCCCTGAAGTAACGACCCAGCTGGGTGCAAACAGAGGGAAGGAAATCCCAGAGTCATATCACTAGTAACCACTAGAGGGAGCCAAAAAAGTCTAATTCACAACACCACCCCCTACAGATTGAACTGTTCTTGGGGTTGCTCACCCCTTTGCAGGATCAGGCGATGATGCAGATGACACAGGGGGATGTCGCCAATTTCTACATGTCAAGGGCATTGGCACTACCTGAAGCCAGGTCACTTACAGCCCAGGCACCTGGGAATTGGGCTCTAGGAAGCAGTTAGAGGTAGTCCCTCCAGCCTCCAATGGAAGGAGAAATAGAAGCAGACACCATAAGAGGATTACTGTATTACACTCCTTAAAATTATTTCCTGGCTTTGAACTTTGTGAGTAAATCAACTGCACTTTCAAAATAGTTACGTTCAAAAACTTTCCTGGATTTAATTTGTATTCCATAGAGTATTATGTGCTTTGTGTTGCATTACAGTGGTATCTAAAACTTTCAAAAAAAAGTAAAAAAAATTTTGGGGATTCAATTAGTCATCCATACAGTTTAATGCGGTTATTGTAACATTACAGTGTATATAAAACTCGAAATAAAGTAAAAAAATAAATCTGGTTTCAATTAGTCATCCATACAGTTTAACGTGCTTTGTGTAAAATTACAGTGGTTTAAAATTTTTAAAAACTGCTTGGCCTGGCACAGATCACAAAATATTTTTGTTCCACAAACTCACTATTGTCATACATACTGTATAACCTGCCTTATGTGAAATTTTGTTGGTTTGTAATACAAAGAAAAATTGGCCGGCCTGCTACATGTGGGCAAATTTGGTTGTTCAAAAATTGACTATTGTCAAATATACTGCAGAACCTGCTTTATGTGAAATTTTGTTGGTTTGAAATAAAAAAAACAAAATTGGCCTGCTACAGGTGTACAAATTTGGTTGATCAAAAATTTACTATTGTCATATACAGTGGGTACGGAAAGTATTCATTCCCCTTTAAATTTTTCACTCTTTGTTTCATTGCAGCCATTTGGTAAATTCAAACAAGTTCATTTTTTCTCATTAATCTACACTCTGCACCCCATCTTGACTGAAAAAAAACAGAAATCTGGAAATTTTTGCAAATTTATTAAAAAAGAAAAACTGAAATATGCTCATAAGTAGTGTTGAGCATTCCGATACCGCAAGTATCGGGTATCGACCGATATTTGCTGTATCGGAATTCCGATACCGAGATCCGATACTTTTGTGGTATCGGGAATCGGAATCGGAAGTTCCCAGTGTATGGTTCCCAGGGTCTGAAGGAGAGGAAACTCTCCTTCAGGCCCTGGGATCCATATTAATGTGTAAAATAAAGAATTAAAATAAAAAATACTGATATACTCACCTCTCCAGAGGCCCCTGGACATCACCGCTGGTAACCGGCAGCCTTCTTTGCTTAAAATGAGCGCGTTCAGCACCTTCCATGACGTCACGGCTTCTGATTGGTCGCGTGCCGCTCATGTGACTGCCACGCGACCAATCACAAGCCATGACGTAATTCTCAGGTCCTAAATTCCTAATTCTAGGAATTTAGGACCTGAGAATTACGTCACGGCTTGTGATTGGTCGCGTGGAGGTCACATGGGCGGCCGCGACCAATCACAAGCCGTGACATCATCTAAGGCCCTGAACGCGCTCATTCTTAAGAAGGAAGGCTGCCGGAAAGAAGCAGGGCACGTCCGAGGGTGAGTATATACCTAATAGGAATATACTCACCCTCGGCTTCTTTCCGGCAGCCTTCCTTCCTAAGAATGAGCACGTTCAGGGCCTTTGATGACGTCACGGCTTGTGATTGGTCGCGGCCGCCCATGTGACCGCCACGCGACCAATCACAAGCCGTGACGTAATTCTAAGGTCCTAAATTCCTAGAATTAGGAATTTAGGACCTGAGAATTACGTCACGGCTTGTGATTGGTCGCGTGGCGGTCACATGAGCGGCACGCGACCAATCAGAAGCCGTGACGTCATGGAAGGTGCTGAACGCGCTCATTTTAAGCAAAGAAGGCTGCCGGTTACCAGCGGTGATGTCCAGGGGCCTCCGGAGAGGTGAGTATATCAGTATTTTTTATTTTAATTCTTTATTTTACACATTAATATGGATCCCAGGGCCTGAAGGAGAGTTTCCTCTCCTTCAGACCCTGGGAACCATACACTGGGAACTTCCGATTCCGATTCCCGATACCACAAAAGTATCGGATCTCGGTATCGGAATTCCGATACAGCAAATATCGGCCGATACCCGATACTTGCGGTATCGGAATGCTCAACACTACTCATAAGAATTCAGACCCTTTGCTCAGTATTGAGTAGAAGCACCCTTTTGAGCTAGTACAGCCATGAGTCTTTTTGGGAATGATGCAACAAGTTTTTACACCTGGATTTGGGAATCCTCTGCCATTCTTCCCTAGAGATCCTCTCCAGTTCCGTCAGGTTGGATGGTGAACGTTGGTGGACAGCCATTTTCAGGTCTCTCCAGAGATGCTCAATTGGGTTTAGGTCAGGGCCTTGGCTGAGCCAGTCAAGAATGGTCATAAAGTTGCTCTGAAGCCACTCATTTGTTATTTTAGCTGTGTGCTTAGGGTCATTGTCTTATTGGAAGGTGAATCTTCGGCCAAGTCTGAGGTCCAGAGCACTCTGGAAGAGGTTTTCATCCAGGATATCTCTGTACTTGGCCACATTTATGTTTCTTTCAATGGCAACCAGTCGTCCTGTCCCTGCAGCTGACAAACACCCCCATAGTATGATGCTTCCACCACCATGTTTCACTGTTGGGATTGTATTGGGCAGGTGATGAGCAGTGCCTGGTTTTCTCCACACATACCCCTTAGAATTATCACCAAAAAGGTCTAGCTTTGTCTCATCAGACCAGAGAATCCTATTTTTCATAGTCTGGGAGTCTTTCATGTGTTTTGTAGCCAACTCTATGCGGGCTTTCATATGTCTTGCACTAAGGATAGGCTTCCGGTGGGCCACTCTGCCATAAAGGCCCGACTGGTGAAGGGCTGCAGTGATAAATCTTTGTGACACTTTCTCCCATCTCCCTACAGCATTTCTGAAGCTCAGCCATAGTGATCTTGTGAATCTTCTTTACCTCTTACCAAGGCTCTTCTCCCATGATTGCTCATTTTGGCTGGACAGCCAGGTCTAGGAAGACTTCTGGTGGTCCCAAACTTCTTCCATTTCCGTATTATGGAGGCCACTGTGCTCTTAAGAAACTTGAGTACTGCATAAATTCTTTTGTAACTTGGCCAGATCTGTACCTTGCCACAATTCTGTCTCTGTGTCACGGGAAGACTAGGTGGGCAAGAGCTAATAACCCGGGCCCCTGCAATTTCCCTCAGACTAGGGAAATCCTGACTGACCCTCTACCTAGAGTTTACACTGATGGTGTGCACGTCTAGGCCTCGACCCTCGCCCTGTCTCCTGTTTCAACCCTAGGCTGAAACAACCGCCCACCACCCAGTGAAAAGATCATACACCAATACCCAAAGTTAGCACAGACAAGGATAACGGAAAATATGCACCACGCCGCAGTCACTCAGGAATACACTATAAATGTGCAGGGCAAAATAAATACAAATATAGGAAGGAGTAAATAAGACAAAAGGAAATACACCACCAGATATGATACTCCAACTCCTAGCTCACCACTCCAGACCGAGATAACCAAGCACTAGACAGAAGCTATAATCGGCGACGCCCAATGTTCAGAAGAACTATTTAAAGGCAGTGGGCGTGGCCCAGCTTCCAATCCGAGCACCAGCTAAATTAACCCCGGACCAGCTAGATAAAATCTAGCCGATGCCACTGAGCACATAGTGGACAAAAGCGTAATTACCGCTGTCTGTCGAACGCCCTGGTATGAACAGCGTCCGACATGACAGTACCCCGCCTTCTACGAGGGACCCCAGGGCCCTCACGACTTATAGGACCCGGCTTGTCCGGATGACGGCAGTGAAACATACTGACCAGCCGGTCCGCATGAACGACCAAGGCTGGTACCCAGGACCTTTCCTCAGGCCCATAACCACGCCAGAGAACCAAGTACTGGAAAGTGCGGTGCACTACACGAGAGTCAACCACCTTGGAGACTTCAAATTCCAAATTACCATCCACCAAGACTGGAGAAGGCATAGGTGTCACGTCCACAAGACCCACTGTCTTTTTTAGCAACGATCTGTGGAACACGTTGTGTATCTTACACACTGTAGCAAGCTCCAATCGGTACGCTACAGGGTTAATGACGGCGGCGACCCTAAATGGACCAATAAACCTTGGACCCAATTTAAGGGATGGTATCTTGAGTCTTATGTTTTTTGTGGATAACCACACCCAGTCATCCACACTCAGGTCCGGACCTGGCACACGCCTACTGTCAGCCACACGTTTGTACCTAGCACCCACACTCAACAGGCGCTGTTTAACTCTCCTCCAGACTGATGACAATTGTGCTCCTAACTGGTCTTCCTCCGGAATGCTTGAAGTCACAGCAGACACACATGTGGCCAGGCAATTCTCCTGGCAGAACTCGCTCCACTGAATTATGTCCTGAGTTTTCCAGTCAATTACCGGGTTATGCATAGGCAACCATGGAAAACCCAAAACCACCTGAGCAGGAAGATTCCTGAGCACCTTACATGTAACCTGCTCGGAATGTAGAACCCCAATGTGGAGTTTCACCTCAGCCACAAATTCAGTAATCTCCCCCTGTGAGAGAGGAGCAGCATTGATGGTGACCACGCGGATAGGATGAGGCAGTTTTTCAATCCTAAAACCTGCTGTGCGCGCAAACTCCTCATCAATGAGATTTGTGGCTGAACCACTATCCACAAAAACAGTAATTGGCAGCTCACTGCCAACGATAATAACCTTAGCAGGGAGCATGCATTGAGAAACCACCATGGAGGATATACATAAGCTCAGATTGGTCTCCTCCACACCCTCTGAGCTTAGAAGTTTTCCGCCGTTGCGTTTTTCTTAGACAGCAGAGGACAGATGTTAATAAAATGACCAGTCTTACCGCAGTAAAAACAGGCTCCCTGCTTCCTGAGCTCAGGGGCTTGACGCTTCACATGTGACACCCCTGCGATTTGCATAGGCTCCGTGGGCTCACCTGCAGCAACCACACGTGAACCTAAACTCTCTCCCATAGGCGGTGTCTAAAGCTCCCCCTGACGCAAACGGCGATCAATGCGGACAACCAGACTCATAGCGGAATCTAGAGAAGTAGGAGTCTCGTATATCAGAAGGGCTTTTTTAACCCTTCCAGAAACCCCATGAATAAACTGACTCTGCAGCGCTGGATCATTCCACTGTGTATCGATTGCCCAGAGACGAAATTCAGAACAGTAATCCTCTGCAACTCGCTCCCCCTGGCGAATAGTGCATATCTTAGATTCTGCTAGAGCCATTCTGTCAGGCTCATCGTAAATGTTTTCAAGACAGGAAAAAAAACTCTCCACAGAGTCAAATGCAGCAGAATCAGATGGCAAAGAAAACTCCCATGCTTGGGGATCCCCGCTTAACAATGACAACACCAGGCCCACACGCTGAGCCTCATTACCTGAGGAGATCGGGCGCATACGGAAATATAGTTTGCAAGCTTCACGAAAAGAAACAAATTTACTGCGTTCCCCAGCAAATTTTTCAGGCAAAGGAAACTTAGGCTCAGCAACTCTACCTGTCGCTCCAGCTTGCACATTAGATACTGCTAGTCCCTGTTGCTGCACTGCCCCCCTCAACTCAGTGACCTGTAGGGACAGCGCCTCCAACTGGCGGGTTATGGAAGTCATGGGATCCATGACAAAACAAAAAAAAGGAAACCCTTTTTTTTTTTTAAGGCCGATTATAATGTCACGGGAAGACTAGGTGGGCAAGAGCTAATAACCCGGGCCCCTGCAATTTCCCTCAGACTAGGGAAATCCTGACTGACCCTCTACCTAGAGTTTACACTGATGGTGTGCATGTCTAGGCCTCGACCCTCGCCCTGTCTCCTGTTTCAACCCTAGGCTGAAACCACCGCCCACCACCCAGTGAAAAGATCATACACCAATACCCAAAGTTAGCACAGACAAGGATAACGGAAAATATGCACCACGCCGCAGTCACTCAGGAATACACTATAAATGCGCAGGGCAAAATAAATACAAATATAGGAAGGAGTAAATAAGACAAAGGGAAATACACCACCAGATACGATACTCCAACTCCTAGCTCACCACTCCAGACCGAGATAACCAAGCACTAGACAGAAGCTATAATCGGCGACGCCCAATGTTCAGAAGAACTATTTAAAGGCAGTGGGCGTGGCCCAGCTTCCAATCCGAGCACCAGCTAAATTAACCCCGGACCAGCTAGATAAAATCTAGCGGACGCCACTGAGCACATAGTGGACAAAAGCGGAATTACCGCTGTCTGTCGAACGCCCTGGTATGAACAGCGTCCGACATGACACTCTGAGCTCCTTGGCCAGTTCTTTTGACCTCATGATTCTCATTTGGTCTAATATGCACTGTGAGCTGTGAGGTCTTATATAAAGAGGTGTGTCACTTTCCAAATCAAGTCCAGTTTAATTAAAAACAGTTGGACTCCAGTTCAGGAGTAGAACCATCTCAAGGAAATGGACAACATGTGACTTAAATATGAGTGTCTGAGCAAAGGGTCTGAATACTTATGGCCATATGATATTTCAGTTTTTCTTTTTTATTAAATTTGCAAAAATTTCTACATTTCTGTTTTTTTCAGTCAAGATGGGGTACAGAATGTACATTAATAAGAAAAAAATGTACTTTTTTGAATTTACCAAATGGCTGCAATGAAACAAAGAGTGAAAAATATAAAGGGTTCTGAATACTTTCCGTACCCACTGTATACTGTTAAACCTGCTGTGTGTGAAATTTCATTGGTTTCAAATAAAAAACAAAATTAGCCTTTTACAGGTGTACAAGTTTGGTCCCTCGATACTCAGTCCACAGCCGCCACTATTTCTAGCAGTATGGTGTCCCCGCCTTGTACCATCACGCATCCAGTAACATTCCCATTGCCCTTGCCAACACGGCTACAGGGATTGTCCACTTAATGACTAACTTACTACATTTCCCTGATTGCAAACTGGTGAACATTGTGGAGGCTAGGGCCAAGTAACACCCTGGCACGACACGTGCTATGGACTCCAAGTATTTCTGGCCCTACTTCTATCAGGGTTTCCTCCACCTCCTACACCAGTTCCTGCACTCCCTCCTGCTCCTCCTCATCCTCCATCTCTGATGTGCTGTCACAGAGCACTCATCCACATCACCTGGAAGCTCTGCAGCATGGCCTCAGCGAACCGGCAACAGGCTCTGCTGAAGCTAATTTGTACGGAGACAAACCGCACACCATGGCAGAGTTACTGAAAGGAATAACAGACCATACAGATCTGTGGCTCTCGCCACTAAACTTACAATCAGGCATAGTCGTGTGTGATAATGACCGTAGCCTGGTTGTGAAGCTTGACAAGCTCACACATGTACAATGCTTGGCCCACGTGCTCAACTTGATAGTTCAGCAGTTTCTGAAAACCTATCCAGATTTGCCAGAGCTTCTGATCAAGATATGCCATGACGGTGCCCATTCTGCAAGTCAGCTACAGCTGCAGATGCTCTGGCAGTGCTGCAGCAGCGCATATACTGTAAGTGCCAACTCACCAACTGGTGTGCAACGTTACAATACACTGAAACTTCCCACTGCAAATGCTGGCACGGCTTTGTGAGCAGCAGAGGCCAGTTGTGGAATACCAGAGGCCAGCTCCAACACACCCATTGGTATTCTGCTCAGCCTCTACACATAACTGAAAAGTGGGCATAGAAGTCTGACATTTGTGCATATCTCCAAGACTTTGAGGCCATGTGCACACGTTCAGGATTTTTCGTGTTTTTTTCGCGTTTTTTCGCTATAAAAACGTGACAAAAAAAATGCGAAAAAAATGCTTACATATGCCTCCTATTATTTACAGGGTATTCCGCATTTTTTGTGCAAATGTTGCATTTTTTTCCGCGAAAAAATCGCATCGCGGAAAAAAAAGCAACATGTTCATTGAAAATGCGGAATTGCGGGGATTCCGCACACCTAGAAATGCATTGATCTGCTTACTTCCCGCACGGGGCTATGCCCACCATGCGGGAAGTAAGCAGATTATGTGCGGTTGGTACCCAGGGTGGAGGAGAGGAGACTCTCCTCCACGGACTGGGCACCATATAATTGGTAAAAAAAAAAAAGAATTAAAATAAAAAATAGTGATATACTCACCCTCTGATGGCCCCCGAAGTGTTCCCGCCTCTCCGGTGCATGCTCTCTCTTCCGTTCCTATAGATGGTGTGCTTCAGGACCTGTCTTGTGATTGGTCGCGTGACCGCTCATGTGACTCACGCGACCAATCACAAGCCGCGACGTCATCGAAGGTCCTGAACCACACCGGCATCTATAGGAACGGACGCCGCTGAGGAGATTGGCTGTCTGCAGAGGGTGAGTATAAGCATTTTTTTATTTTTTTTATTTTTTTTAAACATTCTATCTTTTACTATAGATGCTGCATAAGCAGCATCTATAGTAAAAAGTTGGTCACACTTGTCAAACAGTATGTTTGACAAGTGTGACCAACTTGTCAGTCAGTTTTCCAAGCGATGCTACAGATCGCTTGGAAAACTTAAGCATTCTGCAAGCTAATTACGCTTGCAGAATGCTAAAAAAACCGCGAAGAAAACGGAAAAAAAACGCCAAAAAAAATGCGGATTTCTTGCAGAAAATTTCCGGTTTTCTTCAGGAAATTTCTGCAAGAAATCCGGACGTGTGCACATACCCTGAGGACTCCACAAAGATAGTGAGCAGTGATAACGCTATCATCAGAGCAAGGATCCCTCTTCTGTGCCTACTTAAACAGTCACTGCTGACAATTAATCGTGAAGCTTTGCATGCGGCCCAGATGGAGATGGAGGAAGACATGAGACAGGGAGATACTATCCAGCCCAGCCTCATCTCATCTATTCAGTGCGGATTGGGTAGCAATGATGAAGTGGAGGCTGAGAAAGAGGAGCTGACTGACAGAGGCTAGTACCTACACAAGCTTTGTCCTGTCTCTCCTACTTGGATGGTATGAGGAGGGTAATGAGGAGAAAGCAAGCGATGGAGGAGGAGATGGAGAGTAGTCATCATGGTGAAGATAGGGAAGTATTGGCTGTAAGGACCTTGGCACATATGGCAGACATTACGTACTGCTGTCTTTCTGGTGATCCTCGAGTTACATTCATCTTGGCCAAAAGAGAGTACTGGTTATTCACCCTGCTAGACACACGCTACAAGGAGAACCTTGCATCTCTCCTTCCTGAGGCCCGAGAGGTTTACTAAAATGGTGCTGTACCAGAAGGCCATTGTGGAAAATATATTGAAAAAACTCTATATTAAGGGTCACTAATCTAGCCCAAGAAGAGGTGGAAAACCGGCTAAATAAGATTCAAATGGATAAGTCTCAGGGTCCGGATGGCATTCACCCACGAGTACTAAGAGAACTAAGTAATGTAATAGACAAGCCATTATTTCTTTTATTTAGGGACTCTATAGCGATGGGGTCTGTTCCACAGGACTGGCGCATAGCAAATGTGGTACCAATATTCAAAAAGGGCTCTAAAAGAAAACCTGGAAATTATAGGACAGTAAGTCTAACCTCTATTGTTGGTAAAATATTTGAAGGGTTTCTGAGGGATGTTATTCTGGATTATCTCAATGAGAATAACTGTTTAAGGCTAGTTTCACATTTGCATTCAAATCCACAGCGTTTAATCCGCATCCGCAAGTGCAGGAAAAACGCATAGAAACACGTACAAACGCGGCATTTTTTAGATGCATGCGGGAACGCATGCAGTTAATAAAACGCTGCGTTTTCACACTTTTCCATGCGTTTTGTCATGCGTTTGCGTTTTTTGTGCACATGGGGAAAAATTTTACAGGAGAAAAATCTAGATAACCAGACACCACCAATGTGACTACAGAGGGCGTGTATTATGGGATATCTATATATAGACCCTAGGACTGCTGAAATCTTAACAGTGTGCTACTGTATCCTGCGTCATGATGGATCTTCGCATGGAGAGCTTTTATTTCAACCTGGATTTAAGCATCAAGCTGTTTCTTGCCTGTGCATTTGCTTGGGATCGAGACAGAAATCGCGAAAGATGGAGAAGGAGACGGCATAGGTGTTTTTGGAGACACCCCATTATCGAACTACGTGAGAGCCGTGAAGCCTATCACACACTGTATGGCGAGCTTAATGCAAACCCGGACAAATTGCAGGAATATACAAGGATGTCGCAAGAATCTTTCCGGGATTTGCTTGCTCGTGTCCAAGGAGCCATCTGGAGACAGGACACCCAGCTCCATAGAGCGATTCCACCAGAGGAACGTCTGCTGGTTACATTAAGGTATGTAACAATTCTAAACAAATGCCAGTCCTAATTTTGGTTGTTCTGACATGTATTCTTTGTATTTTCCTTTATGTCTTTAGCAGAACAACACCATAAATAGAATTGATTGTAATTTTTTTTTTTTTTTCTTCCAGATTTCTGGCAACCGGAGAGAGTTTATCATCCCTCCACTTCCAATACCGGCTTGGAATTTCCACCCTGTCCGGAATAGTTGCAGACACCTGCTGGGCTTTGTGGAATGTTCTCCGGGATGAGTTTGTACCCCTACCCACCACGGACATGTGAATTGAAATTGCTGAAAAATTCTGGAGTGTGTGTGATTTCCCCAACTGTTTGGGAGCGGTGGATGGAAAGCACATCCAGATTATCAAACCAGCCAGAACAAGATCGGAGTACTTCAATTATAAAAAATATTTTTCTGTTGTGCTCATGGCAATAGCCGATGCGGACTGTCGCTTCATCGCCATGGACATTGGAGCTTTTGGCCGTGGCAACGATTCCCAGACTTTTAAGAACTTGGATATGGGCCGCCATGTGTATGGCCAAAAATTAAATTTTCCACGGCCACGACCTCTCCCCAACACTCAAGATCCACCGATGCCATTTGTTATGGTTGGGGATGAGGCCTTTCAGATGTGTGAAAACCTACTGAAGCCATATTCCAGTCGGGACTTGAACCACACTAAAAGGATCTTTAACTACAGACTGACCAGGGCCTGAAGAACAGTAGAGTGTACGTTTGGCATTCTAGTCTCAAAATGGCGCATTCTTGCAACAGCCATTAATCTAAAAATGGAGACAGTCGATGAGGTTGTCAAAGCCTGTGTGGTTCTCCACAATTACATAATGGCTAAGGAGCGACCCATCATTGAACTGGATGAACCAGTTGCAAACCCATTGCCAGATTACCAGCATTACCCACCGCGGTCAACTGCTGAAGTTGGCCACATGCGGAACCAATTTGCTGCCTTTTTTGATTCTGATATTGGATGTGTGGCATGGCAGGACAATATAGTGTAAAATGTCCTGTTGGGTTCGGGTCTGTACCTGTTATGTTTAAAATGTTACTATTATTTGTTGTTAATAAACTTTATATTTTTGGTATCTTGACTGTGTCTCCTATGTATTTCCTCTACAAACCAAGGCTGCCGTAACACTAGCAGTATTTGGTAAGTATTTTACATCAGTATTTGTAAGCCTAAACCAGGAGTGGGTGATAAATGCTGAAGTGGTGCATATGTTTATATTATACTTTACCTCTAATTGCTCCACTCCTGGTTTTGGCACAAATACTGATGTAAAATACTGACCAAATACTGTTGTTAGTGGTACGGTTGTTTACGTCATTGCATCCTGATTCTGTTCTGCAGTATCTATTGGACGCAGACTGAAAAGACGATTGCTGTTTAATACAAAACAGATCTATAGTCATCAAGTCAGGTGTCAGAAATAATGAATTCATGATGCACATACACTCACTGGCCACTTTATTAGGTACACCTGTCCAACTTCTTGTTAACACTTAATTTCTAATCAGCCAATCACATGGCGGCAACTCAGTGCATTTAGGCATGTAGACATGATCAAGACAATCTCCTGCAGTTCAAACCGAGCATCAGTATGGGGAAGAAAGGTGATTTGAGTGCCTTTGAACGTGGCATGGTTGTTGGTGCCAGAAGGGCTGGTCTGAGTATTTCAGAAACTGCTGATCTACTGGGATTTTCACGCACAACCATCTCTAGGGTTTACAAAGAATGGTCTGAAAAAGAAAAAAAATCCAGTGAGCGGCAGTTCTGTGGGCGGAAATGCCTTGTTGATGCCAGAGGTCAGAGGAGAATGGGCAGACTGGTTCGAGCTGATAGAAAGGCAACAGTGACTCAAATCGCCACCTGTTACAACCAAGGTAGGCCTAAGAGCATCTCTGAACGCACAGTGCGTCGAACTTTGAGGCAGATGGGCTACAGCAGCAGAAGACCACACCGGGTACCACTCCTTTCAGCTAAGAACAGGAAACTGAGGCTACAATTTGTACAAGCTCATCGAAATTGGACAGTAGAAGATTGGAAAAACGTTGCTTGGTCTGATGAGTCTCGATTTCTGCTGCGACATTCGGATGGTAGGGTCAGAATTTGGCGTAAACAACATGAAAGCATGGATCCATCCTGCCTTGTATGGAGCATCTTTGGGATGTGCAGCCGACAAATCTGCGGCAACTGTGTGATGCCATCATGTCAATATGGACCAAAATCTCTGAGGAATGCTTCCAGCACCTTGTTGAATCTATGCCACGAAGAATTGAGGCAGTTCTGAAGGCAAAAGGGGGTCCAACCCGTTACTAGCATGGTGTACCTAATAAAGTGGCCGGTGAGTGTATAACAGCCTTATGAATTCACTATTTCTGACACATGTCCAGGTGAGCATAGATATGCCTTGTATTATTATTATTATTATTCATTTATATAGCACCATTAATACCATGGTGCTGTATATGATAAAGGGCTTGTATGACCGCCATCATTCCTTCAGTTTGTGTGAAATAGATTAAGTACACCTAAGAGAAAATGGAGGTTATACAAGGCAGTTCTCTACTCACCAGGTCAGGTGTCCTAACTAATGAGTTTTTGGACACCTGACCTGTTGAGTATAGTTCTGCATTGTATTGTCACCATTTTCTCTTCAGTCTACAACACTAGTCAGAGACTAAGCAGAAGGAAGAGATTATGGATAAAATACAAGTACAAATTGTTTGGCCCTCCTCATATCTATATACTAAAGACGCACAAAACTGCAGTGTTGTACTTGCTAACTACTGGAGCTATGAAGTGGGCCAAAGAAAAAGTGTGCGGCGCAGTTTTTTATTTGGCGCACGGTGTGTGTTGCTGGCGGCAAAATACACAATGAACCAAACCTTTTGGGGGGCAAAAAACATTATTATTTATTTTTTTAACAAATAAAAAAAAAATTAACTGCGCCTGCTTGGGGTAGAGTGCTGGAAATGGGGGGTATGTGTTGTGAATTCCGTCCTTGGGCTCCCTCCTGTGGTTGTGAATGGTACTTTTGTGAGTTCTGCTCTTGGGCTCCCTCTGGTGGTTTCGAGTGGAACTGCTGATCCTTGAGTTTAGCTGTAGCAGCGGCTTTCACTGATCGTCTCTCCTGGCTTTGCTATTTAACCTGGCTCTGGTCTTCAGTTCATGTCAGCTGTCAATGTTTCTGGTTTGGGATTCAGATCTCTCCTTGGATTTCTCTGATGGCCTGTCCATTTCAGCAAAAGATAAGTTTTTGTTAGTTCTTGTTGTCCATTTGCTTTGGACTTTATTGCTCAGCTCATGTTATGTTTCCTTTTGTCCAGCTTGTCATTATGATATATTCAGGCTAGCTGGAAGCTCTGGGGAAGCAGATTTGCCCTCCACACCATGAGTCGGTGTGGAGATTATTTTTGTAAACTCTGCGTGGATTTTTAGTTTTTAATACTGACCGCACAGTATCCTTTCCTATTCTGTCTATTTAGATTAGTATTGGCCTCCTTTGCTAAAATCTGTTTTCATTTCTGTGTATGTTATTTCCCTCTCCACTCACAGTCAATATTTGTGGGGGGCTATCTTTCCTTTTGGGAATTTCTCTGAGGCAAGATAGCTTTCTGTTTCCATCTTTAGGGGTAGTTAGTTCTCAGGCTGTGACGAGGTGTCTAGGGAGAGACAGGAACACTCCACGGCTATTTCTAGTGTTGGTGTTAGGATTAGGAACTGCGGTCACTAAAGATACCACCTCCTCAGAGCTTGTCCCATGTTGCTCTTTAACCACCAGGTCATATCAGTGTTGCTCCTTAACCACCAGGTCATAACAGTACAGCTGGCCTGCAATGTGTTGAATGCATCTCAAAAGAGGGGAAAAAAAGTTCTGAGCCATTTTTTTTTTCTTTTCCTTTGCAGCCTGTTTGGTCTTTTTTTTCCCCTTAATCTCTGGGTGGTTCAGGATTCCGGTGCTGGCATGGAGGTTCAGGGTCTGTCCTCGCGTGTGGATCAACTCGCTGCAAGGGTACAGAGTATCCAAGATTATGTTGTTCACACTCCGGTTTTAGAGCCTAGAATTCCTATTCCTGATTTGTTTTCTGGGGATAGATCTAAATTTTTGAACTTTAAAAATAACTGCAGATTGTTTTTTGCTCTGAGACCCCGTTCCTCTGGTGACCCTATTCAGCAGGTGAAGATTGTCATTTCTCTGCTGCGTGGAGACGCGCAGGACTGGGCATTCTCCCTTGAGCCAGGAAATCCTGCATTGCTCAATATAGACGCATTTTTTCAAGCGCTCGGATTGCTGTATGATGAACCTAATTCTGTGGATCAGGCAGAAAAAACCTTCCTGGCTCTGTGTCAGGGTCAGGAAGCGGCAGAAGTATACTGCCAGAAATTTAGAAAGTGGTCTGTGCTCACAAAATGGAATGAGTATGCCCTGGCAGCAATTTTCAGAAAGGGTCTTTCTGAAGCCCTTAAAAATGTTATGGTGGGGTTCCCCACGCCTGCTGGTTTGAACGAATCAATGTCTTTGGCCATTCAGATTGATCGGCGCCTGCGTGAGCGCAAGGTGGCACACCATATGGCGGTGTCCTCTGGGCAGAGTCCTGAGCCTATGCAATGTGATAGGATTTTGACTAGAGCGGAATGGCAGGAATTCAGATGTCAGAATGGGCTGTGTTTTTACTGTGGTGACTCTACTCATGCTATTTCTGATTGTCCTAAGCGTACTAAGAGGGTCGCAAGGTCTGTTACCATTAGTACTGTACAGCCTAAATTTCTCTTGTCTGTTACCCTGATTTGCTCATTGTCGTCCTTTTCTGTTATGGCATTTGTGGATTCAGGCGCTGCCCTGAACTTAATGGACTTGGAATTTGCCAAACGCTGTGGTTTTTCCTTGGAGCCTTTGCGGAGCCCTATTCCCTTGAGGGGGATTGATGCTACGCCATTGGCCAAGAATAAACCTCAGTACTGGACACAGTTGACCATGTACATGGCTCCAGCACATCAGGAAAATATTCGTTTTTTGGTGTTGCATAATTTGCATGATGTTGTTGTGCTGGGTTTTCCATGGTTACAGGTAGGGTTGAGCGAAACGGGTCGGCCATTTTCAGAAGTCGCCGACTTTTGGCAAAGTCGGGTTTCATGAAACCCGACCCCTGTGTGGGGTCGGCCATGAGGTCGGCGATCTTCTGAATCTGGGATCGGAATTCCGATACCGAGTTCCAATATGTTTGCGATATCGGGAATCGGTATCGGAATCCATATTTAAGTGTAAAATAAAGAATCAAAATAAAAAATATTGATATACTCACCCTCTGACGCGCCCTGGTACTAACCGGCAGCCTTCCTTCCTAAGAATCAGCCTGCGGTGACGTCCGTGGCTTGTGATTGGTCGCGACGGCCCATGTGACCACCACGCGACCAATCACAAGCCGCGGACGTCATTCTCAGGTCCTAAATTCCTAGAATTCTAAAGAATGACGTCCGCGGCTTGTGATTGGTCGCGTGGCAGTCACATGGGCCGTCACGACCAATCACAGGCCGTGACGTCATCTTAAGGTCCTTCACGCGCTGATTCTTAGGAAGGAAGGCTGCTGGAAAGAAGCCGAGGGTGAGTATATACCTAATAGGAATATACTCACCCTCGGACGCGCCCTGCTTCTTTCCGGCAGCCTTCCTTCCTAAGAATCAGCGCGTGAAGGACCTTAAGATGACGTCACGGCTTGTGATTGGTCGCGACGGCCCATGTGACCACCACGCGACCAATCACAAGCCGCGGACGTCATTCTCAGGTCCTAAATTCCTAGAATTCTAAAGAATGACGTCCGCGGCTTGTGATTGGTCGCGTGGCGGTCACATGGGCCGTTGCGACCAATCACAAGCCGTGACGTCACGGAAGGCCCTGGACGCGCTCATTTTAACCAAAGCACGCCGCCAGTTCCCTCTGCAAGTTGCAGGTGCCGCCGGACAGGTGAGTATATCAATATTTTTTATTTTAATTCTTTATTTTACACTTAAATATGGATCCCAGGGCCTGAAGGAGAGTTTCCTCTCCTTCAGACCCTGGGAACCATAGTATCCCATTGCAGTGCATTGGGTTTCGGGTTTCAGCCGACCCC
The DNA here is from genome assembly GCF_051348905.1 of Ranitomeya variabilis. NCBI lineage: Eukaryota > Metazoa > Chordata > Amphibia > Anura > Dendrobatidae > Ranitomeya > Ranitomeya variabilis. The sequence goes on from NC_135233.1 coordinate 965,783,291, forward strand.
GACCCCGACTTTTTTATAGGATCGGCCGATTTCACTCGACCCGACTTTTGAGAAAGTCAGGTTTCGTGAAACCCGACCCGATCCTATAAAAGTTAAGGTCGCTCAACCCTAGTTACAGGTACATAATCCAGTGCTGATTTGGAAATCTATGTCTGTGACTAGTAGGGGTTGTCAAGGGATACATAGTGATGTTCCTTTGATGTCAATTTCCTCTTCCCCCTCTTCTGAAGTTCCTGAGTTTTTGTCAGATTTCCAGGATATATTTGATGAGCCCAAGTCCAGTTCCCTTCCTCCTCATAGGGACTGTGATTGTGCTATTAACTTGATTCCTGGCTGTAAGTTCCCTAAGGATTGACTTTTCAATCTGTCTGTGCCAGAGCATGCTGCTATGCGGAGTTATGTAAAGGAGTCTTTGGAGAAGGGGCATATTCGCCCGTCTTCGTCACCGTTGGGAGCGGGGTTCTTTTTTGTTGCCAAGAAGGATGGCTCCTTGAGGCCCTGTATAGATTATCGCCTTCTCAATAAGATGACGGTCAAATTCCAGTACCCTTTACCTTTGCTTTCTGATTTGTTTGCTCGGATTAGGGGGGCTAGTTGGTTTACCAAGATTGACCTTCGAGGGGCGTATAATCTTGTTCGTATTAAACAGGGTGAGGAATGGAAAACAGCATTTAATATGCCCGAAGGCCATTTTGAATACCTTGTGATGCCATTCGGGCTCTCTAATGCTCCATCTGTGTTTCAGTCCTTTATGCATGATATCTTCCGGAATTATCTGGATAAATTTATGATTGTATATTTGGATGATATTTTGGTTTTTTCCGATGATTGGGAGTCTCATGTGAAGCAGGTCAGGATGGTATTTCAGATCCTTCGTGCTAATGCGTTGTTTGTGAAGGGGTCTAAGTGCCTCTTTGGAGTTCAGAAGGTTTTGTTTTTGGGTTTCATTTTTTCTCCCTTGGCTATTGAGATGGACCCTGTTAAGGTCCAGGCCATTCATGATTGGACTCAACCCACATCTGTGAAGAGCCTTCAGAAATTTTTGGGCTTTGCTAATTTTTATCGCCGCTTCATTGCTAATTTTTCCAGTGTGGTTAAGCCTCTGACCGATTTGACGAAGAAAGGCGCTGAAGTGATGAATTGGTCCTCTGCGGCTGTTGAGGCTTTTCAGGAGCTTAAACGTCGTTTTACTTCTGCCCCTGTGTTGCGTCAGCCAGATGTTTCTCTCCCTTTTCAGGTTGAGGTTGACGCTTCTGAGATTGGGGCAGGGGCCGTTTTGTCTCAGAGAAGTTCTGATGGCTCTTTGATGAAACCGTGTGCTTTCTTCTCCAGAAAGTTTTCGCCTGCTGAGCGTAATTATGATGTCGGCAATCGGGAGTTGTTGGCTATGAAGTGGGCATTTGAGGAGTGGCGACATTGGCTTGAGGGAGCCAAGCATCGCGTTGTGGTCTTGACCGATCATAAGAATCTGATTTACCTTGAGTCTGCCAAGCGGTTGAATCCTAGACAAGCTCGATGGTCTCTGTTTTTCTCCCGTTTTGATTTTGTGGTCTCGTATCTTCCGGGATCTAAGAATGTGAAGGCTGATGCCCTTTCTAGGAGTTTTTTGCCTGATTCTCCGGGAGTCCTTGAGCCTACTGGTATTCTCAAGGAGGGGGTGATTCTTTCTGCCATCTCTCCTGATTTACGGCGGGTGCTTCGGGAGTTTCAGGCTGATAAACCTGACCGCTGTCCAGTGGGGAAACTGTTTGTTCCTGAGAGATGGACTAGTAAGGTAATTTCTGAGGTTCATTGTTCAGTATTGGCTGGTCAGACTGGGATTTTTGGTACCAGAGAGTTGGTTGCTAGGTCCTTTTGGTGGCCTTCCTTGTCGCGGGATGTGCGTTCTTTTGTGCAGTCCTGTGGGGCTTGTGCCCGGGCCAAGCCTTGCTGTTCCCGTGCTAGTGGGTTGCTTTTGCCTTTGCCAGTCCCTGAGAGGCCCTGGACGCATATTTCCATGGATTTTATTTCTGATCTTCCTGTTTCCCAGAAGATGTCTGTCATCTGGGTGGTTTGTGACCGGTTTTCTAAGATGGTCCATTTGGTGCCTTTGCCTAAGTTGCCTTCCTCCTCTGATTTGGTTCCATTATTTTTTCAGCATGTGGTTCGTTTGCATGGCATTCCGGAGAATATTGTGTCTGACAGAGGTTCCCAGTTTGTTTCTGGGTTTTGGCGGTCCTTTTGTGCTAGAATGGGCATTGATTTGTCTTTTTCTTCAGCATTTCATCCTCAGACAAATGGCCAAACGGAGTGAACCAATCAGACCTTGGAAACCTATTTGAGATGCTTTGTGTCTGCTGATCAGGATGATTGGGTGACCTTCTTGCTGTTGGCCGAGTTTGCCCTTAATAATCGGGCTAGTTCGGCTACCTTGGTTTCGCCTTTCTTTTGTAACTTTGGTTTTCATCCTCGTTTTTCTTCAGGGCAGGTTGAGCCTTCTGACTGTCCTGGTGTGGATTCTGTGGTGGACAGGTTACAGCAGATTTGGACTCATGTGGAGGACAATTTAACGTTGTCTCAGGAAAAGGCTCAACGTTTTGCTAACCGTCGTCGGTGTGTTGGTCCCCGGCTTCGTGTTGGGGATTTGGTCTAGTTGTCTTCTCGTCATGTTCCTATGAAGGTTTCTTCCCCTAAGTTCAAGCCTCGTTTTATTGGTCCTTATAAGATTTCTGAAATTATCAATCCGGTGTCTTTTTGTTTGGCCCTTCCAGCTTCTTTTTCCATTCATAACGTTTTTCATAGATCTTTGTTGCGGAGATATGTGGTGCCCATGGTTCCCTCCGTTGATCCTCCTGCTCCGGTGTTGGTTGAGGGGGAGTTGGAATATGTGGTGGAAAAGATTGTGGATTCTCGTTTTTCGAGGCGGAAGCTTCAGTATCTGGTCAAGTGGAAGGGTTATGGCCAGGAGGATAATTCTTGGGTTGTTGCCTCCGATGTCCATGCTGCCGATTTGGTTCGTGCTTTTCACTTGGCTCGTCCTGATCGGCCTGGGGGCTCTGGTGAGGGTTCGGTGACCCCTCCTCAAGGGGGGGTACTGTTGTGAATTCCGTCCTTGGGCTCCCTCCTGTGGTTGTGAATGGTACTTTTGTGAGTTCTGCCCTTGGGCTCCCTCTGGTGGTTTCGAGTGGAACTGCTGATCCTTGAGTTTAGCTGTAGCAGCTGCTTTCACTGATCGTCTCTCCTGGCTTTGCTATTTAACCTGGCTCTGGTCTTCAGTTCATGTCAGCTGTCAATGTTTCTGGTTTGGGATTCAGATCTCTCCTTGGATTTCTCTGATGGCCTGTCCATTTCAGCAAAAGATAAGTTTTTGCTAGTTCTTGTTGTCCATTTGCTTTGGACTTTATTGCTCAGCTCATGTTATGTTTCCTTTTGTCCAGCTTGTCATTATGATATATTCAGGCTAGCTGGAAGCTCTGGGGAAGCAGATTTGCCCTCCACACCGTGAGTCGGTGTGGAGATCATTTTTGTAAACTCTGCTTGGATTTTTAGTTTTTAATACTGACCGCACAGTATCCTTTCCTATTCTGTCTATTTAGATTAGTATTGGCCTCCTTTGCTAAAATCTGTTTTCATTTCTGTGTATGTTATTTCCCTCTCCACTCACAGTCAATATTTGTGGGGGGCTATCTTTCCTTTTGGGAATTTCTCTGAGGCAAGATAGCTTTCTGTTTCCATCTTTAGGGGTAGTTAGTTCTCAGGCTGTGACGAGGTGTCTAGGGAGAGACAGGAACACTCCACGGCTATTTCTAGTGTTGGTGTTAGGATTAGGAACTGTGGTCAGTAAAGATACCACCTCCTCAGAGCTTGTCCCATGTTGCTCTTTAACCACCAGGTCATATCAGTGTTGCTCCTTAACCACCAGGTCATAACAGGTATGTAGCTGTGAAGCTTGACTGACTGTGGACGACGCAGCGGTGGCAGGAGAAGGGGCAATTAAATTACTGGGGTCTGGCAGATTGGGGATGGGGCTCGACGCATGAGAGGGCTGAAACACACTGGAAGGGTGAGACAAACCTGACACTACAGACACATTGGGAGGTGAGGGGGGAGGAATAGATATAGTCCGCTGTTTTTTTTTTCCCTTTTTGGGATCGGCGCTGCAGTCTGGGGAGCCTTGGCGGGCTCGTTTCTTGCGGCCTGGTCATAGTGGCCGAACTGTCAGTCTCTTTGTCCTGCTGCTGCTGCTGCATGGTTGCGGTTGGAGGTTGGAAGGCCATGCCAGGGTCCTGCTGCTGCATCGTGGTGGCGGAGCGGAAGGACATGCCAGGGTCCTGCTGCCGCATCGTGGTGGCGGAGCGGAAGGACATGCCAAGGTCCTGCTGCTGCATCGTGGTGGCGGAGCGGAAGGACATGCCAGGGTCCTGCTGCTGCATAGTGGTGGCGGAGCGGAAGGACATGCCAGGGCCCTGCTGCTGCATCGTGGTGGCGGTGCGGAAGACCATGCCAGGGTCCTGCTGCTGCATCGTGGTGTCAGTGGAGGAGGTCCAAGCAGTTGTCATGGTGGTGGTGGTGGGCTGTCCTACAGCACTCGGCATGGTGGTGGTGCTGTAGTGGTGTCCGGCAGTGCTAGGAATGGAGGTGGCCATGCAGTGGTATGCAGCAGAGGTTGGCATTGAGGTCAATCGTGACAGTGATGGCACAGGTGGATATGCCGCCACTGTCTGCTGAAAATACCGACTCTGCTGCATAGCCTGCACGTAAGCAGCATTGCAGGCCTGCATGACACTAAGCTGGAGATCAGGAGTAAGGTGTTCCGACATGCCCTGTTCAATTTGGTTAAAAAAATGATGTGCTGGCCTCTGGAGGTCGGCTTTTACTTGGTCAAGGCTTTTGGTGACCTCCTGGATACATGCATTCATATGGCTAATGGCAGTATCCAGTCGGTCACCCAAAGCCTTGAGTCCATCGTGAAAAACCGAGCTCAAATGCAAAAACTCGGGCATGAGTGACCTGTCCGATGCCCTCTACCACTGCCGGGAGGAGCCCAAAAAAAAAGGGGCAGAGGCAGAGGACTGGGAAAGGGGAACACCTGATGGACCAAATTCCTGGTCTGCAGTTAGTGTGGCAGGCCCACTTGCTGCAGCGCTGCAGGATGGCTGGGATGGGTCCATGGCTGTCTGATGAAGGACCGCTACAGAACCCGGGTCAACAGTGCTGCTCCATGTGCTGTGAACAAAGGAAAAAAATTAATACCAAAAACTAAAAAAATGCCAACTCCTTTTGAATAGAAACATACAGATTATGGCAATACAACACAACCTAATATACAGGAAAAATACTTACGTTCTCTGGGCAAGGACCAGTCTTAAAAATGCCAGAATGCGATGGTATTTATACTTTCGGATTCTTGCTCCAGAACCACTGGGAACATGGCTCTCTTGACGCAGGTCCTTGTTGAAGTGGTCTTTCATTGAACGCAAACGTGTTTTGACTTTGAGCATTGTTGAAAAAGCAAAACATAATGGTTAGACAATGTACTTTTGGCCGTGCTCACACAACTGTGTGTGATGAGAGAAACTCCTGAGAGTTTGTGTAATCACACACAGTTGTGTAAGCACGGCCAAGGTCTCTGCTGCTTAACACTGCATTGCAATACTTACAAAATCCATTTCGGACCCAAGTCAGGGCGTTGTCCCAGCCATTCCACATAGCTTTGGCCACCTTATTCCATAGCCGCCGGATCGTCACGTTGTCCGAGTGCTGTGGAACCCTGGTGTCCCACAACGGGACTCGCTCATGGACCAGATGAGGATATCGTTGTCAATGAGGTCCTCATCCTATTCTGGAACCTAAAACATAAATGAAGACATTAAATGTTGTATACATTAACATAAGGAAAAGAAAGAAAACAGAGGCTGGGAAATGGCATGAATAAAGTCAAGATGAAAAAGGAGTCCAGAAGAAAAATGTAAAGAAAGAGGAAAGTAAAGAAAGGAAGATTCAAGAATACTAAAGTGAGGATACAGTAAACAGTCAGCCAGGTATACTTACACGCTGCCGCCTTGCCACCTTACCGTGATCCCGCTGCTCCTGCTCACCCTCTGCCGCAGTAGAAGAAATGCTCTAAAAAAAAGGACAAAAAATTGTCACATGTGAAGATGTGACAGTGAATACTTACCAATCTGAGGAGTTGAGTACTCACTTCACTGACATGTTCGGCTTGAGAAGGCCCAGAACGTTGCTACTCATCAGAAGAAGATGACATTCTGATACATGCAGAAAGAAAGAAATGGCAGAAATTAGGACATGTAGAGACAGAAAATAGAAAATAAAGGCATTGGCTTTGATATACTCACATTGTTCAGTGTCTTGTTTCCTCCAAGGTTCTGGCCTGCGTCTGCTCTGCTTCCCTGTCTGCTGAGTAGTGACCTGCAAACCTGAAAACTGCATACATTTCTAGGTGGCAAATTGACGCCTCTAAAATTACTACATTTTGCTTTTACCGGGCCAAACCGCAGACGACGAAATTACGTCGTCAAACGCGGCCAAACGCAATCGAACGCAGACACATGCATCCCTAATGTTAAAGATAGGAATACACAACGCATGCGGATAACTGCGGAAGAAATGCTGCGGACACAACCGCAAATGTGAAACCGGCCTAACTCCATATCAGCATGGGTTTATGAGGAATCACTTTTATTATGCTTATAGTTTTTATGAAGAGGTAAGCTATAGACTGGACCAAGGTGAGTCATTGGACGTGGTATATCTTGATTTTTCCAAAGCGTTTGATACCGTGCCACACAAGAGGTTGGTACACAAAAGAGAATGCTGAGTCAGGGGAAAATGTGTGTAAATGGGTAATTAACTGGCTTAATGATAGAAATCAGAGGGTGGTTATAAATGGTATATAAGCAGGGTGTGATTAATTAATTAAAAACTAACTTTTAATATATTCATTTAAAATAGTGTACCAAATAGTAATAATAATAAAAAAAATACATATAGGACTCACAATAAATCACATTCAAAAGAATGCTAATTAGACCAATATTTTTGATTGGTGGTCATAGCTTTCTAAAGATTCTGAAACATGCAAAGACTATCAATGTTTAAATAAAATAATTCTAAGTACATTAAAATTTTCCCCTCATTTCAGACTTATTTTATCAGATTGAGGGTGCTTCCTTCTTCACCAAATGAGATCTGCATGGAACTTATAACCAAATCCTTATTAAAAAGGGCAAGGAATAGAAGATCTTGTTCAGCACTCATGATGATTGTTATGAATATTTTGTCAAACGCAATAGTCACTCTTCTTCTCAAGGTTAATCTTCATCCTGACCTACATAGGGTTTATTCCTTCTCCAGTTTCATTGATCAATGTGATGTGATGTACCTGAACATATTTTTTATTCTATTTTTTCTACTATTTCCCTATCTACAGAGCCCATTCTTCTCTTCGCTATGGTCACCTAAGAGTTTAGTGAACTGCATAACTCCTTTCCTACTTCTATCTGTGGACTACATAGAATTAAGACATCAATGGGTTTGTGGCATCCTTTTTTCAGTATGCACAGTTCAAATCTTTACTTCATTCCCCTCTTGGTTGCTTTAGCCTTTAATACACAAAAACCTTGGGCTGAGTTTCCATGGACTTTGTTACAGATCTTACTGGCGCACAACGGTTCACTGCCATTGGGGTCATGGTGGACTGATTCTCCAAGATGTCTCATTTTTCTTCTATTACCCGGACTTTTTTCTGCTCCATTTTTGGCCCAAGTTTTCTTGAAAAAAATATCAAGTACCATGGACCATGTGCTGGGTCATTTTTTTCCAGCTTCTGGAAGGCACTCTGCAAAAGTCTAAAAATTTCCATAGAATTCTTCTCTGTCTATCATCCCAAAGTAACAGGTAAGCTGAGAGAATCAATCAGTTAATAGAAAAATACCTGAGTTTTATTTAATTCCCATCAAGATAATTGGGTGAAAAAAAACAGCAGTAGGTTTCTTCAGGAAATAGAGGACTTTTATTGAACATAGTTGTACACAATCAGAAATTTCACAATTGACAGAGGTGTTCGGAAATACATACTGGTACAGTTTTGAATAACTTGGAGAGACTCTGGAGGTAATAAGAGTTAGCTGTGGGACATGGTGGGAAAGAGTTGTTTGATATATCTTGTTTTCTATATATTTGCATACAATAAATATTGTAAAAATAAAAATATAAAAGGAATAGATATAGGAAAATTGTAAGAATTACTAGTCTTTTGGCTGGTTTTATGTAAATTAGATATGTGAACATATAAGTTGGAAAATAATTGGTTGAATTTGCTTCTCTGGACCAACTTTTTAGACAACAATTCAGTTTTTGAGTCTTTTTGGAAATTTCCATTTCACATAGTATTTGGAGGAGTGTTTTCTCTTCCTCTGAAAATTGCATCAAAAAGTCAACTGTGCTTTTCACCAAAAACATTCCCTTAAGGCAGCAGTGGGGAATCTTTTTTCTGCCAAGGGCCAATTGAATATTTATACCATCCTTCGGGGGCCGTACAAACTCCGGCTACAAAGTACATCCTGACTCTGGCACTGGTTTTAGGATGTAATCTTTCATTGCCTGCCCCTCAATGTTCAGTAGTGAACACTGCATGTGTGCTAACAGAGCAAGAAGAAATTAATGAGCTTGTGGCAATCAAAATACAGCTCCTTGCCCAAGAGAATCTGCTCGAGGGCCTGATAAAAGGTCATCGAGGCCTAGGGCCTGAGGTTCCCCACCCCTGCCTTAAGGACTTGTTGCACGGAATTGACTACTAAATTCTTTGGTCCATTTCAGATTATTCAACAAATGAATCTAGTTTCTTTCTGTATGAAATTACTTCCAACACTAAAAGAGTACACATATAAGTCCATAGAACCTTAAGCAGGTCACACTCCATAAAATTATATGAAAAAAAGAAAACTCAGATAAAATCCGGATGAATAGATTGTTTGCATCAACAAGTAGAATAGACAAAAAAATTATTAATAAAACCACAACACACAATAATCAATGAATATAAAAGAAATTACAAAGATGCCTCATGTCAAAAAGGAGGTACAGCGGAGGGTACTGTATATATTAGACGTAAAGTCATTTCTTGTGATTAAATAATCAAGGCAAACTATGCACATAAAGCCTTCATTGGTCCTTTGAAGACAATTCTGACTGCCTGCCGAAGGTAAAGTTACTTTAAACAGTAATTGCAAAAGACTATAAAGCTCTTTAGCATTATGCCTTTTACTGCAAGAGTCAGGAGTGTACAGATCCACAGGATCATGAGTAGTTACAACTTCCTGTATGTGTGGACAAGGGTAAACTTGAAATCATATAGTAATATGGCACCTCAGTGTATTTGTTATTGTAGTAACATAGAAGGGTTAGTGCATATGTTTTTACCTGATATTTGGCAAGTGCTAGGTTACTGCTGCGTCTCCCACTCCCATGCGCGTTTCACCTATTCTTCTTCCGGGGGTGTGATAAATGCTCATTTTCACATGTACACACAGTAGCTTGTAAAAGTATTCCCCCCCTTGGCTTTTACCTATTTTGTTACATTACAACCTGTGTTTAACTATTTTTGTAATCCGATTTATGTTTGAAACATCAGCACTAAATAGTGAGGAAAATATAGGCAAAAATTAAATTTAGGGAATCAAATAACTAAAAATTGGCATATGCATTCAGCCCATTTGATATGAATTCCCCAAAATATTCTGATGCAAGCAATTAGCATCTTAAGTCACATGCTTAGTGAAAGGAAGTCCACCTGTGTGCAATCTAAGTATCACATGTCTGTCAGTATATGCATATACTGTATATATATATATATATATATATATATATATATATATATATATATATATATATATATATATATAGGCCACAGAGTCTGCAGCAACTTTAAGAAAGAGGCACAACTAACCAAGCAACACAATGAATACCAAGAGGATCTCCAAACAAGTCAGGGATAATGTTGTTGGGAAATACAAGTCAGGGCTGGGTTATAGCAGAAATATTCCAATCTCTGATGATCCCCCTGAGTAACATCAAATCAATTATCATCAAATGGAAAGAACATGGTACCACAACAAACCTGCCAAGAGAAGGACCACCCAACAAAACTCTCAGCCCAGGCAAGGAGGGCATTAATCAAAGAGGCAGCACGGAAACCAAACGTAACCCTGGAGGAGCTTAAGGATTACAAAGTCAATGTTTTGGAGTGGCCATCACAAAGCCATTCAGCATTCCAAGGTGCAGTAAATGAAAATGTATATGAAGACTTGAATTACAGACATTAAGCCAACGTTTCGGCCCATGTGTGGCCTTTGTCAAGCTAAGTCTATGAAACATAAACTATACAAAGAAAATAATAATGAAATAAACAAGAACAGAAAAATACATAATATATAATGGAAATATAAAGAGCAGTTTACAAAACAAATGAAAAAAATGCTAGAACCATAGCAAAAACAAAACAAGTATGTGCAGGTACTATACACGTATGGTACAACAATAATGGTAATATGGTAATGTGGTGGCTCAGAAAAGGAGGCACTGTAAATTATGCAATTGGCTCCACAATGGAGGATTCGCACATCGGGTTTTCTGTAAGTGAAAAAGAGATAAAAAGCATTAAAGTAAAAAGTAAGATGAAGTCAATTAATTAAAGGGTAAATAATTAAATGATAAAAACAATTAATGTACACCAAGAAAGAAATGCATAATGTATAGGAAAGAATATTGAGCTATATAAGGGAACAGGACCATGGACTGGCAGAGAAGAAGGTTGGAGGAATTTTTAAGTAAGAGGCAAAAGGGGGAAATGCAGGAAGAGTATGTACCTCTAGATGCTGCAACACAATGTCGGGATTTAATTATCCATGCTATGATGCTGATACAGTTGAAAGCAGTGCGTACCAGGGGGGTGTGCTGGTGCCGTGCCCCCCTCATGTACGGCCCCATAGTGGCCGCGTGGGCTGGGGGCCCCTGGGGGAGCAGGGGCCCTGATCTGCTGGCCCTCATAGCGGGCAGTGTTAGCGACATCCTGCAGCTAACACTGCCCAATATTAAAGCAAAATTAATATTTACCCCTCTCCATGCACATGGGGGCATGGGGAAGTATGAATATTAATTCCTCTTCAGCAGCGGGGACAGGCTTTAGCTGCAGCAGCCGGCTTCTACCTCCTGTCACCCGCTGCTGCTACCCTGGCACCGGGGGCTCCCATAGCAGCTGCATGGTGTGCCGTTAGCGACACACCACTGGCTGGGGGGCCCTGGAGCAGTGAGGACCCTAGGCAGCTGCTGGCCCTGTATGTCAACTGGTGTCAGTGCCTGGACCCACCAGAGAATCCTCCGGTTTTCCGATGGGCCAGTCTGACCCTGCTTACAGTCATGCATCAACCCGTTTCTCTTCTGCTTCTTTCATTTGAAATCTTTGAGAGTAGCAGAAGAGAAGGCAGCATGATCATATCTATGCATAATTGCATATACTCCATGTGACGAGTACGGAAAGTGTAAAAGCAGCCAAGTTCTATGAGTGCATTACTCAATGTTAGGATTCCACTTGTTAAGGGTTAATGTTGTGCAGTAAATGAAAAATATAGTGACAACTAGTGATGAGCGAGTGTGCTCGTTGCTCGGGTTTTCTCTAGCACGCTTGGGTGGTCTCCGAGTATTTATGACTGCTCGGAGATTTAGTTTTCATCGCTTCAGCTGAATGATTTACAGCTACTAGCCAGGCTGAGTACACGTGGGGGTTGCCTGGTTGCTAGGGAATCCCCACATGTAATCAAGCAGGCTAGTAGTTGTAAATCATTCAGCTGCCACGATGAAAACCAAATCTCCGAGCACTAAAAAATACTCGGAGGTCACCCCAGCAACGAGTACACTTGCTCATCACTAGTGACCACCATTATAAAATAAAACAACAACAAATCCACTTAAATGGCATATCATACATTGCATTCCATTGTTTGTAGGAAACTTGATACATATAACAATGTGGTACAAATCTAGAATAAGAGGTTCTCTACAATTTCAGTATCAATTGAATAAATACATGGGGGAAAAAAACAAAAAAAGAAAACAAGAAACATATTCAAGGTTAGCGCTCTGCAGAGTCATAGGCTGTAATCATTTCATATGGTACAGCTATTCTTATGTTCCACTATCTTTACAATTACATCCACATACATAAACACATACACACAGATACAAATACCCCTACCTACAATTTCACATACATACATACACACACACACACACACATAAACATACATACATACATACATATCTATAATATAACGCTGGGAGCGTCACTCTGTCCAAAGCCTTTATAGACTGCGCAAGCGCAAGCGCCGGCGCAGTCTGGACCCCACAGAGTGACGCTCCCAGGAGATCGCGGTATGCGTAAGCACGGAACGCACACCGCGATCTCCAACGGAGAAGCAGGGACGTGCCAGGAGGGTGAGTATATGCTATATTTACCTGTCCCCGTTCCAGTGATGCGCGCTGCTCCATCCTCCGCCTGCGACTGTTCAGTCAGAGGGCGGCGCGCATTAACGCGTCATCGCGCCCTCTGAACTGAACGGTTCAGAGGGCGCGATGATGCGCTTAATGAGCGCGGCCCTCTGACTGAACAGTCACAGGCAGAGGACCCGGAAGATGGAGCGGAGCACAGCAGTGGAACGGGGGACAGGTAAATATAGCAAGTGCCGGGGGCCTGAGCTAGCGGCGACTCCGGCACCTGACCCCCCCAGCGTGTCGGTGTCCCCGCCTGCTCAGGCCGCCAGCACTCAGCACCCAGCACAGCCGTCCGCACTCACCACCACCACGAACAGCCGCCCGCACTCACCACCGCCACTCACAGCTGCCCGCACGCACAGCCGCCCGCACTCACCACCGCCACGCACAGCCACCCGCACTCACCACCACCACGAACAGCCGCCCGCACTCACCACCGCCACTCACAGCTGCCCGCACGCACAGCCGCCCGCACTCACCACCGCCACGCACAGCCACCCGCACTCACCACCGCCACGCACAGCCGCCCGCACTCACCACCGCCACGCTCAGCCGCCCGCACTCACCACCGCCACGCACAGCCGCCCGCACTCACCACCGCCACGCTCAGCCGCCCGCACTCACCACAGCCGCCCGCACTCGGCACCGCCAAGCACAGCACCGCCACGCACAGCCGCCCGCACTCAGCACCGCCACGCACAGCCGCCCACACTCAGCACCGCCACGCACAGCCGCCCGCACTCAGCACCGCCACGCACAGCCACCCGCACTCACCACCGCCACGCACAGCCGCCCGCACTCACCACCGCCACGCTCAGCCGCCCGCACTCACCACCGCCACGCACAGCCGCCCGCACTCACCACCGCCACGCTCAGCCGCCCGCACTCACCACAGCCGCCCGCACTCGGCACCGCCAAGCACAGCACCGCCACGCACAGCCGCCCGCACTCAGCACCGCCACGCACAGCCGCCCACACTCAGCACCGCCACGCACAGCCGCCCGCACTCAGCACCGCCACGCACAGCCGCCCGCACTCAGCACCGCCACGCACCGCCGCCCGCACTCAGCACAGCCGCCTGCACTCAGCACAGCCGCCCGCACTCAGCACAGCCGCCCGCACTCAGCACAGCCGCCCGCACTCAGCGCGCAGGATGGGAGCACAGTACAGGATGGGGACGCAGGATGGAGCAGCACATGATAGGATGGGGGCGCAGGATGGAACAGCACATGACAGGATGGGGATGCAGGATGGAGCAGCACATGACAGGATCGGGGTGCAGGATGGGAGCACATGACAGGATGGGGATGCAGGATGGAGCAGCACATTAAAGGATGGGGGCGCAGGATGGGAGCACATGATAGGATGGGGACGCAGGATGGAGCAGCACATGACAGGATGGGGATGCAGGATTGAGCAGCACATGACAGGATGGGGGCGCAGAATGGAGCAGCACATACCAGGATGGACACCATATACCAATATAAATGCTCGCCACCTGGGCGTAGAACGGGTTCAATAGCTAGTATATTTATATGTACAGTTGAAACAAAAAGTTTACATGCACTATATAAAAAGACACATATGCATATGTGATAGACCCTGTGACCGGGGTAAAGAGCGATGGCCGTATAATAGAGTGCGCCTGCGCGCTTTGCAGAGCGGTTCCAATGTGAGGAAACTCCAGCTTTCCACTCCTCATCCTTTGTCTAGTCTTCTGGCTCCTTTTACATTCATCCCTTTTTTACATGAGACTGTGACCCATTATCTCCTTGCATATCAACAGCTCATTTCCCCTTCTTTCCCTCTCTTGGCATTACACTTTTGTTTTGTCCGCCACAGCTCGGCGTTTTCCAGCTGGCACATGCGCAGCCCCAATACAGGACCTACGTCTTTTCTGGGGCCACTTTGCAAAATGTGCATTTCAGTACACATCCGGTGCATGCGCTGTATCAATACAGGACCTGTGCCCACATTGGGGCCCCTCTACAAAACACACAGGCGAACTCTATTATACAGCCACCGCTCTTTACCCCAGGCACAGGGTCTATCACATGACCCACTCTCATACTCCGCCCCCACCCCATAAATAGAAGCTCACTCACGGACTAAGATGACACTATCTCCCCCATCATTTCTCTCTGCCTCTGACACAGCAGGTGCGCGATGAAGTCACTTCACCACGTACCGCTGTGTGTCAGGCAGATGGCAATGAGTGCCACTGCTGATACCGGATCAGAGCGGAATCAGCGTGGGAACAGGGAGGAGAGGTGACTATTGTGTTTGTTTATATATATATATATATATATATATATATATATATATATATATATATATATATATACAGTTAGGTCCATATATATTTGGACAGAGACAACATTTTTCTAATTTTGGTTGTAGACATTACCACAATGAATTTTAAACAAAACAATTCAGATGCAGTTGAAGTTCAGACTTTCAGCTTTCATTTGAGGGTATCCACATTAAAATTGGATGAAGGGTTTAGAAGTTTCAGCTCCTTAACATGTGCCACCCTGTTTTTAAAGGGACCAAAAGTAATTGGACAGATTCAATAATTTTAAATAAAATGTTTATTTTTAGTGCTTGGTTGAAAACCCTTTGTTGGCAATGACTGCCTGAAGTCTTGAATTCATGGACATCACCAGACGCTGTGTTTCCTCCTTTTTGATGCTCTGCCAGGCCTTCACTGCGGTGGTTTTCAGTTGCTGTTTGTTTGTGGGCCTTTCTGTCTGAAGTTTAGTCTTTAACAAGTGAAATGCTGCTCAATTGGGTTGAGATCAGGTGACTGACTTGGCCATTCAAAATATTCCACTTCTTTGCTTTAATAAACTCCTGGGTTGCTTTGGCTTTATGTTTTGGGTCATTGTCCATCTGTAGTATGAAACGACGACCAATCAGTTTGGCTGCATTTGGCTGGATCTGAGCACACAGTATGTCTCTGAATACCTCAGAATTCATTCGGCTACTTCTGTCCTGTGTCACATCATCAATAAACACTAGTGACCCAGTGCCACTGGCAGCCATGCATGCCCAAGCCATCACACTGCCTCCGCCGTGTTTTACAGATGATGTGGTATGCTTTGGATCATGAGCTGTACCACGCCTTTGCCATGCTTTTCTCTTTCCATCATTCTGGTAGAGGTTGATCTTGGTTTCATCTGTCCAAAAAATGTTCTTCCAGAACTGTGCTGGCTTTTTTAGATGTTTTATAGCAAAGTCCAGTCTAGCCTTTTTCTTCTTGATGCTTATGAGTGGCTTGCACCGTGCAGTGAACCCTCTGTATTTACTTTCATGCAGTCTTCTCTTTATGGTAGATTTGGATATTGATACGCCGACCTCCTGGAGAGTGTTGTTCACTTGGTTGGCTCTTGTGAAGGGGTTTCTCTTCACCATGGAGATTATTCTGCGATCATCCACCACTGTTGTCTTCCGTGGGCGCCCAGGTCTTTTTGCATTGATGAGTTCACCAGTGCTTTCTTTCTTTCTCAGGATGTACCAAACTGTAGATTTTGCCACTCCTAATATTGTAGCAATTTCTCGGATGGGCTTTTTCTGTTTTCGCAGCTTAAGGATGGCTTGTTTCACCTGCATGGAGAGCTCCTTTGACCGCATGTTTTACTTCACAGCAAAACCTTCCAAATGCAAGCACCACATCTCAAATCAACTCCAGGCCTTTTATCTGCTTAATTGAGAATGACATAACGAAGGGATTACCCACACCTGTCCATGAAATAGCCTTGGATTCAATTGTCCAATTACTTTTGGTCCCGTTAAAAACAGGGTTGCACATGTTAAAGAGCTGAAACTCCTAAACCCTTCATCCAATTTTAATGTGGATACCCTCAAATGAAAGCTAAAAGTCTGAACTTCAACTGCATCTGAATTGTTTTGTTTAAAATTCATTGTGGTAATGTCTATAACCAAAATAAGAAAAATGTTGTCTCTGTCCAAATATATATGGACCTAACTGTATATATCTGTGAGTCCTAGCTGCATTATACCCTAAGAGGGGGCAGCATTATACCCTAAGAGGGGGCAGCATTATACCCTATGAGGGGGGCTGAATTATACCCTATGAGGGGGCTGCATTATACCCTATGAGGGGGCTATATTATACCCTATGAGGGGGGCTGCATTGTACTCTATGAGGGGGGCAGCATTATACCCTATGAGGGGGCTGCATTATACCCTATGAGGAGGGCTGAACTATACCCCATGAGGGGGGCTGCATTATACTATATGAGGGCTGCATAATATTCTATGAGAGGGCTACTTTATATTCTGTGAGGGGGTTACATTAGATTCTATGAGGGGGCTGCATTATACTATATGAGGGGGCTACATTATATTCTGTTAGGGAGGCTACCCCAACCCCTGCTGCATAATTAAGACGTGTACTACCTTATATTATACCCTAATATTATCGCATTTTACTGCACAATTGGTGGTCTTGTATTTATTTTTATGTAGCTACATAGTGGGCTCCAAGAATGATATTCTCTGGTGGGCCCAAGGTGCTCCAGTCCAATGCTGACTGTAAGTATGCAAATTGCATATAAGAACATCATATATAGAGTGCGGAGAGTGTGAAAGCAGCTGAATCCTATTAGTATTCTAATATGTCAGAATATTTTTATCGTTTTTTAGTTAAAAAAAGTTAGTTTTTGAATTTCTTTTTTTTTTTTTTTTTTTTTTTTTTTTTTTTTAACCCCTTCCCGACATTTGACGTACTATCCCGTCGAGGTGGGGTGGGCCCGTATGACCGCCGACGGGATAGTACGTCATAGCCGATCGGCCGCGCTCACGGGGGGAGCGCGGCCGATCGCGGCCGGGTGTCGGCTGCATATCGCAGCTGACATCCGGCACTATGTGCCAGGAGCGGTCACGGACCGCCCCCGGCACATTAACCCCCGGCACACCGCGATCAAACATGATCGCGATGTGCCGGCGATGCAGGGAAGCATCGCGCAGGGAGAGGGCTCCCTGCGGGCTTCCCTGAGCCCCCCGCAGCAACGCGATGTGATCGCGTTGCTGCGAGGGTCTTACCTCCCTCCCTGCCTGCTCCAGACCCGGATCCAAGATGGCCGCGGATCCGGGTCCTGCAGGGAGGGAGGTGGCTTCACAGACGCCTGCTCAGAGCAGGCACTGTGAAGCAGCCTGCACTTCTCGCAGATCGGTGATCTGTCAGAGTGCTATGCAAACTGACAGATCACCGATCTGTATTGTCCCCCCCTGGGGCAAAGTAAAAAAGTTAAAAAAAAAATTTCCAAATGTGTAAAAAAAAATAAAAAAAAATATTCCAAAATAATGAAAAAAAAAAAAAATATTATTCCCATAAATACATTTCTTTATCTAAATAATAAAAAAAAAACAATAAAAGTACACATATTTAGTATCGCCACGTCCGTAACGACCCAACCTATAAAACTGCCACACTAGTTAACCCCTTCAGTAAACACCGTAAGAAAAAAAAAAAAAAAACGAGGCAAAAAACAACGCTTTATTACCATACCGCCGAACAAAAAGTGGAATAACACGCGATCAAAAAGACTGATATAAATATCCATGGTACCGCTGAAAACGTCATCTTGTCCCGCAAAAAACAAGCCGCCATACAGCATCATCAGCAAAAAAATAAAAAAGTTATAGTCCTGAGAATAAAGCGATACCAAAATAATTATTTTTTCTATAAAATAGTTTTTATCGTATAAAAGCGCCAAAACATAAAAAAAATGATATAAATGAGATATCGCTGTAATCGTACTGACCCGACGAATAAAACTGCTTTATCAATTTTACCAAACCCGGAACGGTATAAACGCCTCTCCCAAAAGAAATTCATGAATAGCAGGTTTTTGGTCATTCTGCCTCACAAAAATCGGAATAAAAAGCGATCAAAAACGGTCACGTGTCCGAAAATGTTACCAATAAAAACGTCAACTCGTCCCGCAAAAAACAAGATCTCACATGACTCTGTGGAGCAAAATGTGGAAAAATCATAGGTCTCAAAATGTGGAGACGCAAAAACTTTTTTGCTATAAAAAGCGTCGCTGGTTTCACACTTCCGTTTTTGTCTGCAGCGTTTTTTGCACAAAAAAACGCATGCGTTTTTTCCCTATATTTAACATTGAAAACGCATGCGGTTTTTTTGTACGCGTTTGGTCGCGTTTTCAAACGCATGCGGTTTTTTTCTGCATGCCTTCATTTTCAGAAATACAACCTGCAGTATTTTCTTGCGTTTTTAAGCACATGCGTTTGTTTGCGTTAAAAACGCATGCATTTTTATCGAAAAAAACAGAAAACACACTGAAAAGCCACCCACCACCATCAAGGTGATAAAGGGATCCAAACCCTAACCCTAACTCTACCCCTAACCTCACCCCTAACCGTTTAATGAACATTTTCTGACAGTCATAGTGCCACGTATTTCAGTGCCACGTATTTCAGTGCCACGTATTTCAGTGCCACGTATTTCAGTGCCATGTATTTCAGTGCCACGTATCACGTATTTCAGTGGCACGTGTTTCAGTGCCACGTATTTCAGTGCCACGTATCACGTATTTCAGTGCCACATATTTTAGTACCACGTATTTCAGTTGCACGTATTTCAGTGCCACGTATTTCAGTGCCACGTATTTCAGTGCCACGTATCACGTATTTCAGTGCCACGTGTTTCAGTGCCACGTATTTAAGTGCCACGTATCACATATTTCAGTGCCACGTATTTCAGTGCCACGTATTTCAGTGCCACGTATTTCAGTGCCACGTATTTCAGTGCCACGTATTTAAGTGCCACATATCACATATTTCAGTGCCACTTATTTAAGTGCCACGTATTTCAGTGCCACGTATTTCAGTGCCACGTATTTCAGTGCCACGTATTTCAGTGCCACGTGTTTCAGTGCCACGTATTTAAGTGCCACGTATCACGTATTTCAGTGCCACGTATTTCAGTGCCACGTATTTCAGTGCCACGTATTTCAGTGCCATGTATTTCAGTGCCACGTATCACGTATTTCAGTGGCACATGTTTCAGTGCCACGTATTTCAGTGCCACGTATCACGTATTTCAGTGCCACATATTTTAGTACCACGTATTTCAGTTGCACGTATTTCAGTGCCACGTATTTCAGTGCCACGTATTTCAGTGCCATGTATCACGTATTTCAGTGCCACGTGTTTCAGTGCCACGTATTTAAGTGCCACGTATCACATATTTCAGTGCCACGTATTTCAGTGCCACGTATTTCAGTGCCACGTATTTCAGTGCCACGTATTTCAGTGCCACGTATTTCAGTGCCACATATCACATATTTCAGTGCCACTTATTTAAGTGCCACGTATTTCAGTGCCACGTATTTCAGTGCCACGTATTTCAGTGCCACGTATTTCAGTGCCACGTGTTTCAGTGCCACGTATTTAAGTGCCACGTATCACGTATTTCAGTGCCACGTATTTCAGTGCCACGTATTTCAGTGCCACGTATTTCAGTGCCACGTATTTCAGTGCCACGTATTTCAGTCACGTTTAGGGTTAGGGTTAGGGGTAGGGTTAGGGTTAGGGCTAGGGTTGGAGGTAAAGTTAGGGTTGGGGCTAAAGTTAGGGTTGGGGCTAAAGTTAGGGTTAGGGTTTGGATTACATTTACGTTTGGATTAGGGTTGGGATTAGAATTATGGGTGTGTCAGGGCTAGGGGTGTGGTTAGGGTTACCGTTGGGATTAGGGTTAGGGGTGTGTTTGGGTTAGGGTTTCAGGTAGAATTGGGGGGTTTCCACTGTCCAGGCACATCAGGGGCTCTCCAAGCGCGACATGGCGTCCAATCTCAATTCCAGCCAATTCTGCGTTGAAAAAGTAAAACAGTGCTCCTTCCCTTCCGAGCTCTCCCGTGCGCCCAAAAAGGGGTTTACCCCAACATATGTGTTATCAGCGTACTCGGGACAAATTGAACAACAACTTCTGGGGTCCAAGTTCTCTTGTTATCCTTAGGAAAATAAAAATTTGGGGGGCTAAAAATCATTTTTGTGGGAAAAAAAAGATGTTTTATTTTCACGGCTCTGCATTATAAACTGTAGTGAAACACTTGGGGGTTCAAAGTTCTCACAACACATCTAGATAAGTTCCTTGGGAGGTCTAGTTTCCAATATGGGGTCACTTGTGGGGGGTTTGTACTGTTTGGGTACATCAGGGGCTCTGCAAATGCAACGTGACGGCTGCTGACCAATCCATTTAAGTCTGCATTCCAAATGGCGCTCCTTCCCTTCCGAGCTCTGTCATGCGCCCAAACAGTGGTTCCCCCCCACATATGGGGTATCAGCGTACTCAGGACAAATTGGAAAACAAATTTTGGGGTCCAATTTATTCTGTTACCCTTGTAAAAATACAAAGCTGGGGGCTAAAAAATCATTTTTGAGAAAAAAAAAAAAAATTATTTTCACGGCTCTGCGTTATAATCTGTAGTGAAACACTTGGGGGTTCAAAGCTCTCAAAACACATCTAGATAAGTTCCTTAGGGGGTCTACTTTCCAAAATGGTGTCACTTGTAGGGAGTTTCAATGTTTAGGCACATCAGGGGCTCTCCAAACGCAACATGGCGTCCCATCTCAATTCCAGTCAATTTTGCATTGAAAAGTCAAATGGCGCTCCTTCCCTTCCAAGCTCTGCCATGCGCCCAAACAATGGTTTACACCCACATATGGGGTATCAGCGTACTCAGGACAAATTGCACAACATTTTTTGGGGTCCAATTTCTTCTCTTACCCTTGGGAAAATAAAAAATTGGGGGCAAAAAGATCATTTTTGTGAAAAAAATATGATTTTTTATTTTTACGGCTCTGCATTATAAACTTCTGTGAAGCACTTGGTGGGTCAAAGTGCTCACCACACATCTAGATAAGTTCCTTAGGGGGTCTACTTTCCAAAATGGTGTCACTTGTAGGGAGTTTCAATGTTTAGGCACATCAGGGGCTCTCCAAACGCAACATGGCGTCCCATCTCAATTCCAGTCAATTTTGCATTGAAAAGTCAAATGGCGCTCCTTCCCTTCCAAGCTCTGCCATGCGCCCAAACAATGGTTTACACCCACATATGGGGTATCAGCGTACTCAGGACAAATTGCACAACATTTTTTGGGGTCCAATTTCTTCTCTTACCCTTGGGAAAATAAAAAATTGGGGGCGAAAAGATCATTTTTGTGAAAAAATATGATTTTTTATTTTTATGGCTCTGCATTATAAACTTCTGTGAAGCACTTGGTGGGTCAAAGTGCTCACTACACATCTAGATAAGTTCCTTAGGGGGTCTACTTTCCAAAATGGTGTCACTTGTAGGGAGTTTCAATGTTTAGGCACATCAGGGGCTCTCCAAACGCAACATGGCGTCCCATCTCAATTCCAGTCAATTTTGCATTGAAAAGTCAAATGGCGCTCCTTCCCTTCCAAGCTCTGCCATGCGCCCAAACAATGGTTTACACCCACATATGGGGTATCAGCGTACTCAGGACAAATTGCACAACATTTTTTGGGGTCCAATTTCTTCTCTTACCCTTGGGAAAATAAAAAATTGGGGGCGAAAAGATCATTTTTGTGAAAAAATATGATTTTTTATTTTTACGGCTCTGCATTATAAACTTCTGTGAAGCACTTGGTGGGTCAAAGTGCTCACTACACATCTAGATAAGTTCCTTAGGGGGTCTACTTTCCAAAATGGTGTCACTTGTAGGGAGTTTCAATGTTTAGGCACATCAGGGGCTCTCCAAACGCAACATGGCGTCCCATCTCAATTCCAGTCAATTTTGCATTGAAAAGTCAAATGGCGCTCCTTCCCTTCCAAGCTCTGCCATGCGCCCAAACAATGGTTTACACCCACATATGGGGTATCAGCGTACTCAGGACAAATTGCACAACATTTTTTGGGGTCCAATTTCTTCTCTTACCCTTGGGAAAATAAAAAATTGGGGGCGAAAAGATCATTTTTGTGAAAAAATATGATTTTTTATTTTTACGGCTCTGCATTATAAACTTCTGTGAAGCACTTGGTGGGTCAAAGTGCTCACCACACATCTAGATAAGTTCCTTAGGGGGTCTACTTTCCAAAATGGTGTCACTTGTAGGAAGTTTCAATGTTTAGGCACATCAGGGGCTCTCCAAACGCAACATGGCGTCCCATCTCAATTCCAGTCAATTTTGCATTGAAAAGTCAAATGGCGCTCCTTCCCTTCCAAGCTCTGCCATGCGCCTAAACAATGGTTTACACCCACATATGGGGTATCATCGTACTCAGGACAAATTGTACAACAACTTTGGGGGTCCATTTTCTCCTGTTACCCTTGGTAAAATAAAACAAATTGGAGCTGAAATAAATTTTGTGTGAAAAAAAGTTAAATGTTCATTTTTATTTAAACATTCCAAAAATTCCTGTGAAACACCTGAAGGGTTAATAAACTTCTTGAATGTGGTTTTGAGCACCTTGAGGGGTGCAGTTTTTAGAATGGTGTCACACTTGAGTATTTTCTATCATATAGACCCCTCAAAATGACTTCAAATGAGATGTGGTCCCTAAAAAAAAATGGTGTTGTAAAAATGAGAAATTGCTGGTCAACTTTTAACCCTTATAACTCCGTCACAAAAAAAAATTTTGGTTCCAAAATTGTACTGATGTAAAGTAGACATGTGGGAAATGTTACTTATTAAGTATTTTGCGTGACATATGTCTGTGATTTAAGGGCACAAAAATTCAAAGTTGGAAAATTGCAAAATTTTCAAAATTTTCGCCAAATTTCCATTTTTTTCACAAATAAACGCAAGTTATATCGAATAAATTTTACCTTTAACATGAAGTACAATATGTCACGAGAAAACAATGTCAGAATCGCCAAGATCCGTCAAAGCGTTCCAGAGTTATAGCCTCATAAAGGGACAGTGGTCAGAATTGTAAAAATTGGCCCGGTCATTAACGTGCAAACCACCCTTGGGGGTGAAGGGGTTAAAGGTGGTGTGCAAACAGATTTTCAGCCGGATCTGTTCTCGAAATTCTGTAGTAAGCAGAGTTCTATTCTTTTTCATATGTCCTAAGATTAGTTCTATTCTCATATCTAAGCAGTAAAATCGGTTCTGTTCCCCTATTTATACAGTAAGCTCAGCTTTGTTCCCTTATTTATGTAGTAAGCTCAGTTTTGTTCCCATATCAATGAAGTATGCTCAGTTCTGTTCCCATGTTCATGCAGTATGCCCAGTTCTGTTCTCGGTTCTGTTCTCGTGTCTATGCAGTAAGCTTGGTTCTGTTGCTGTATCTATGTATTATGCTCAATTCGGGTCCCAGTGAGCTTGTTCTGTTTCCATATCAAAGTAGTAAACTTGGTTCTGTTCCTGTATCTATTTAGTGAGCTTAGTTCAGCTCCCAAATCCATGTAGTAAGCTCAGTTCTGTTCCTGTACTTATGTAATGAGCTCAGCTCTCTTCACGTACCTATATAGTAAGTTTTATTTTGTTCATATATCTATGCAGTAAGCTTGCATTGTTCCTGTATCAAAGTAGTAAGCTTGGCTCTGTTCCCGTATCTATGTAGAGAGCTTAGTTTATCTTCCATATCTATGAAGTAAGCTTGAGTTTGTCCCCATTCCCCATTTTAGGCTGATTTAGGATAATGAGGACATCACAGCTCAGCAAAAGAGTTAGGAAAAGAGAGGTCTAAAACATTGAAGTTAAAGGTATCATTTAAGAAACGTTTCTAATTTTTAAAAACATTACTTTAATATTATTAAGGCAGTGTTTGTGTTAAAGAGCTTTAAAGGGGTTGGATATATTTCTAGGATTTCTCAGAGTATTACATAGATCTTTTCAAATTATTCAGAGGCTTTGAAGTAATGCAAACCACTGTGAGTGGATTCACTACAAATCAAGTTTTTAGAAAAAAATCATCAAACTGAATTTGAATTTAAGAAAATATGATCATC